>NC_082684.1:79268285-79491773 GCF_949987515.2 Delphinus delphis | reverse complement strand
CAGCATTATTTATGACAGCCAAGATATGGAAAGAGTCTAAGTGCTTATCAGTGGATGAATGGATAAAGAAGATGTGGTATATATACTACATCTTGCTGACAACGGAGTGTAGGTTCTTGTCTCATCACAGAAAGTATTCAGAGGCAAGACAGGGAGGTCAAGAAGATAAAGCGAGGATTAATTTAAGTGATAGTACACTCTCAAGGGGAGAGTGGGCAGTTTCAGGTCAGTAGCTGCCCCAAGTTTCTTTGGCAAGCCAGTTATGTGGGCCATAGAAATGAAGGGGTGGAATATTCATTAGGGGGGAGGGGTGTGGGGGTCATACTCCTTGATTTTCATCCCAGCTCCATCTTCCAAGGGGAGGAGGGATGTCATGATATCGATGCATGATGGAAGCTTCTTATCTGCAAGGCTAATTTTATTGTAATGAGAGCATAATGAGCAAAAGCTTATATTCAGACACTGGAGATTCCCAACTTTTCCCACCTTTCTTTGCCTCTAGGACACTATCATCCCAAAATAGGTGGTTTCCTGTCAGTCTGGAGGTTCCTGCTTTTCTTTTTCTGCCCAAGCACCCCCATTGTTTACAGGTTGTATGATTTCCTGCCATTTGGCCTGTGCCCCCCTTTCTATGCTCATATCTAGGTAACTGCCTGCTTTAACATTGCCACTTACAACAACATGGGTGGGCCTTGAGGGTATTGTGCTAAGTGAATTAAGTCAGATGTAAAAAGACAAATACCATATGATTTCACTCATATGTGAAATATATTTTTTCAATAGTAAAATAAAATAAATGAACAAATTAAACAAAACAGAAACAAACACCTAGATACAGAGAAGAGTAGTGGCAACCAGAGGGGAAAGAGTTGGGGGAGAGGGTGAAATGCGTGAAGGAGCTCAACTGTATGGTGAGGGATGGAAACTAAATTCTTGCTGGTGAGCACACGGTATTGTGTACAGAAGTAGAAATATAATGTTTTACACATGAAACTTATATAATGTTTTAAACTGATGTTACCTAAAGAAAATTTTTTAGATGATTGGGAAAAAAAAAAAGAAAGATTTCAAATCAACAACCTAACTTTACACCTCAAGGAACTAGAAAAAGAAGAACACGCTAAACCCAAAGTTAACGGAAGGAAATAATAAAGGTTAAAGCAGAAATAAACAGTAAAGAAGAGAAGAATGATAGAAAAAAACAGCAAAACTAAGAGTTCATTATTGGAAAACATCAAAAAAAATGACAAATCTTTAGCTAGACTAAGAAGAATAGAAGACTGAAATAACAAACATCAAAGATAGTAGAAGTACATTGCAACTGGTATCACAGAAATAATAAGTATGAGACTACTATGAACAATTATATGCCAAAAAATTGGAAAACCTACAAATAATAGATAAATTTCTAGAAATAAATGACCTATCAGGACTGAATCATGAAGAAACTTAAAATCTAAGTACACCTATAACTAGTAAGGATATTGGATCAGTAATCAAAAACTTCCCAACAAAGAAAAGCACAGGACTAGTGGTGTCACTGAAGAATTATACCAAACATTTAAAGAATTAACACCAATTTTTCTCAAACTCTTCCAAAAAAGTGAACAGGAGGGAATATTTCCAAGCTTATTTTATGAGGCCAGCAATACCCTGGCAAAGATACTGCAAGAAAAGAAAATCAGGTAATGATATTGTAAGAAAAGGAGACTATAAGTCAATATCCCTGATGAATGTTGATGCAAAAATCCTCAACAAACTACAAGCAAACTGAACTCAATAATACATTAAAAGAATTGTATACCATGACCAAGTGAGATTTATTCATGGAATGCAATGGTGGCTCAGCACATGAAAATCAGTCTATATTATATACCACATTAACAGAAGGACAAAAACCATATGATTATCTTAATTGATGCAGAAAAAGCATTTGACAAAATTCAACCCTTTTCATGATGAAGGCACTCAACAAACTAGGAAGAGAAGGAAATTACCACAACATAATAAAGACCATAGGTGAAAGCCCACAGCTGTCTTCATACTCAATGATAAAAAAAAAAAAAAAACGGAAAGCTTTCCCTCTAAGATTAGGAAAAAGACAAGCATGCCCTCTCTCACCTCTTCTGTTCAATGTGGTACTAGAAGTCCTAACCAGAGCAGTTAGTCAAGAAAAAATAAAAGGCATTCAAATCAGAAAGGAAGAGGTAAAACTTTCTCTGTTGGCAGATAATATGATCTTATATGCAGAAAACCTTGATTCCACAAAAGTATTATTAGAACTAATGAACAAATTCAGCAAAGTTGCAAGATACAAAATCAACACACAAGTTCAGTTGCACTTTTAAACACCAACAACAAACAATCTGAAAAGGAAATTAAGAAAACAGTCCTGTTTACAATAGCCTCAAAAAGAATAAAATATTGGATTGGCCAAAAAGTTCATTCAGGTTTTTCCTTAAGATATTACACAAAAAGCCCAAACGAACTTTTTGGCCAACCCAATACTTAGGAATAAACTTAACAAGTAGATGGAAGATTTATACACTGAGAACTACAAAGCATTGCTGAAAATAATTAAAGATACAAATAAATGGGAAAACATCTCATGTTCATAGGTTAGAAAACTAATATTGTTAAATTACCCTTACTACCCAGAGCAATCCACAGATTCAGTGCAATTCCTATCAAAATCCCAATGGCATTTATTTTTCAGAAGTGGAAAGTACTATTCCTATGGAATCTCAAAGAACTCCAATAGCCAAAGCAATCTTGAGAATGCAAAACAATGCTGGAGGCTTTACACTTCCTGGTTTCAAAACATATTATGAAGCTACAGTAATTAAAACAGTATGGTGATGTCATAAAGACAGACATGTAAACCAATGGAACAGAATAGAGAGCCCAGAAATAAACCCTCATATTAATGGTTAAATGATCTTCAACACGAATGATAAGGCTACTTAATGAGGAAAGCATGGTATTTCAACAAATGGTGCTAGGAAAACTAGATATCCACATGCCAAAGAATGAATTTGGACCCTTACCTTATACCATATGCAGAAATGAACTCAAGATGGATTAAATGCCTAAACATAAGACCTGAAACTATAAAATTCCTAGAGCAAACATAGGGGGAAAAGCTTCATCACATTGCATTTGGCAATGATTTCTTGGATGTGATACCAAAAGCATGGGCAACAAAAGCAAGAATATGAAACAAATAGGACAACATTAGACTTGAAAACTTGCACAGCAATGGAATCAGTCAACAGAATACAAGCTACAGTATGGGGGAAAATATTTGCAAACCATACCAGTATTCAGAATATATAAAAACACCTACAACTCAACAGTAACAATAAGAATAATCCAATTTAAATAATGGCAAAGGACTTAAATAGACATCTCTCCAAAGAAGATCTACAAATGGTAAACAGATGAAAAAATGCTCCTCATCACTAGTTATCAAAGATATGCAAATAAAAACTGCAATGAGATATCAATTCACATCCATTAGGATAGCCACTATCAAAAAAACAGAAAGAATACCAAATGTTGATGATGATGCAAGGAAATTGTAACTTTTGTGCACTCTTGATGGGCATGTAAAATGGTGCAGCAGCTATGTAAGAAAGTATTGAGTTTCCTCAAAGTATTAAAAATAGACCTACCATATGCCCAGCAATCCAACATCTGAGTATCTATCCAAAATAATTAAAATCAGGATCTTAAAAAGAAATTTGCACTCCTGCATTCATTGTAGCATAATTCACAGTAGTTCAGTTGTGGGAACAACCTAAATGTTCATCAACAGATGAACAGGTAACAAAAATTGGTATATACATATGATGGAATATTATTCAGCCTTTAAAAAAGAAGGAAATTCCGTCATATGAATAACATGGATGAGCCTTGAGGACATTATACTACATGAAATAAGCTAGTCACAAAAAGACAAATGCTGCATGATTCCACTTATGTGAGCTATCTAAAGTACACAAACTTATAGAAACAAAAAGTAGAATGTTCGATGTCAGGGACTGGGGGTAGGGGAGGAAAGCAGAATTGTTCAGTGCGTACAGAGTTTCCGTTTTGCAAGGTGAAAAGGTTCTAGAGATATGTTACACAACAAGGTGCATATATTTAACACTACTGTACAACACATTTAAAGATGGTTAAGATGGTAAATTTTATGTTACTTATCTTTAATCACAATAAAAAAAGATAGCTAGAAAATTTATAAATATGTGGAAATTAAACAGATTTCTAAATAACTCATGGCACAAAGAATAAACCCCAAGTGAAATTAGTAATGTTTTGAATAAATTGCTAATGAACAATTTGACATATCAAAATTGTGAAATAACATTAAAGCAGTGTTTCCAATGAAATTTATAGCCTCAAATATGTATATATATAAGGAGAATGGCAAAAAAATCAATGAGTTAAGCAATAATCATAAGTTAAAGAATAGAAATTTAACCCAAAGAAACAAATAATAAAGTTTAAGAAGAAATCAATTAAATAGAATATGAACATAAGACAGAGAAGTGGTTCTCAGAAATGATTAAACTTGATCAATCCGTGGCAACACTGATAGAGATAAAAAGAATGAAGGCACAAATAATCAGTCCCAGAAATCTTAATAGGAAGACATCATTATGATTCCTTCATACAGAAAGCTTTCAAGAAAACAGAAGAGGGGACTTATTTTGTGAGGTTAGTACCTACATTCTGTTACATATAATTGACATTTCTTTTGAAAATGTTTTGGGAAGGATGCCTTACTACACGTCCTTTCAATGTTATTCTGGAGTATTGCTGAAAAGCCCACTCAAGGAGCATTTATTCTCTAGAAAATAAACTTTAATTTATTACTTATAAACTTACTATTTACTGATTAAAGCCTACAATCTATGAAGTTACTAATTAATATATAGATTTTTGTCCAGTAGGGATGTGAATTATTTCTGTGAAATAGAAAAAGATAACCCCAAAAGTTACAATATTACTGCCCTGTAGGACATTAACCAGTTTTGATATTTAATACTGGTTTGCATTAGACTCATGAGTCTAATTTTTTTTTTAATATACTTGGAAATAATAAAATCTGATAATGATATTAAGAGGTAGGGAAATTGTAAATCAATCTCACTCATGAACATAGGGTTAAAAATGCTTCTCAAAATATTATCAAATTAAACTTGTGATATATAAAATGAATAATACACCATGACCAAGTTGGGTTATTCCATGAATGCAAGGCTTATTTAACAGCTGAAAATCAGTTAATGAATTCACCATATTAAAAGAATGACAAAGACAAAAACATATGATCATCTGCAATAGATAGAGAAAACATCATACCTAAGTGCGAAATGATGAAATCTTTTCATTTGAGTTTAAGGACAGGATAAGGGTGCCTAAAATCACCACTTCTATTCAGCCAGTGGGGAAGGTAAGAAAAATAAATAAATGTACAAGTTAGGGAAAGGGAGAAATACAGTTATCACTGTTTGCAGATTATGACTGTATAAGTAGAAAATGTAGAGCAGATCTATAGACACATCCTTAGAATTAAGTTTTGTAAGGTTTCTGGATACAAGGTAAATTTAGAAAAATGGTTTTATTTATGTATAACAAGAAAAAGTTCAAGTGCTTCCACTTTTATGTTGAGTAACCTTGAGCAAATTTTCTAACCTCTCTTCTTTCAGTTTCTTGTATAAAATAGGAATGATAATACTGTATCTTAGTGATTCTAGGGCACATTTTTTTCCATTTTTTAACATCTTTGAAATTATGATATAAGTCTTAACAATGATGTCTTAGATTTGATGAAATATGGTATCATATACCTCATAATGTGGTTTTGAAGGTTAGATTAGTAAATACAGTAAATTTAAAATATTTACAACAGTGCCTGGCACTTAACAAATGTTCAATAAATGTTAGATATAATTATGATTTTCTTCCACTATGTTTTTTAATGAGTTATTGTTTGCATAAAGAAAGCTTCTGTTTTTTTTATAGATTCTTTTTGTAGAACTAGCTTACAAAAGTTTTATTATTTCTAGTATCTTTTTAGTTGATTCCCTTGGATTTCACAAGAATATATACATATTAATTTAATTTGAATATTTTATATCTCATTGTATTCTTTTCAAGTTTCATTTTTTTTCTGTACTCTAAGAACAATGATAATTACAATAATAATAGCATGATAACAATAATAATGATAATAATGAAAGCCAGCACTAAGTAGAACTTACTGTATACCAAGTATGCTTCTAAGTATTTTAAGTATGGACATACTTGCCTTTTTTCTGTGTACTAGAGTAGTTAAATTATAGCACATTAACTCATTGGAATAGTATATATCCATTGACAGTATTTATTTTACAGGGTATATGACATTGATAATTGCATATTATATATCTTTAAATGATAAAAGTATAATTGTGTGTATAATATGAATGTAGACGCGTAAAATTTATGCATCTGTAAAAAAGGACAAGAAGAAACATGGAAAATAATTTGTTAGGAAGAAATTCTATATTTTTTGCTTCTAAATTTTCCTTATTTGTGCTAAAATTACATAGTAATCTTTTAAAAATATGTTAATGGTTTATAATCTAAAGATAGTTTTTACTTCCATGTTAAAGGTAGAGGGAAACTTCTCAATCTGTTGCAAATACAGAATTTTTGTGAGAAAACAGAAGAATATTTTTTTCAGTATGATGCTTTAATTGTTATATTTGTCCTTTTCAATATATTAAAAATGGGATGAGGAATCAAAGTAAGTCCTTGGAAGCAGTAAAGTAGTTGTGGACAGAATAGAAAAAAAAATGTCTCAAGAAGAAATAATGATTAATGCAGTACCCCCCAAAAGTAGGTCAGTCTCAAATATTAGAAATTAGCTAATATTTAATAATGCTAATATTAAATAATCATAGTAATATTTAACAATATCAATTAGAAAATGGCTAGTTTAATCATAGAAAATGTTTAAATTGTTATTTGAGTGATAGTATTTTCACAATGAATGTTAGTATGTTGGGTGCCACATTATATCAAGAAATCTATCCTTATTAAGCAAATGCTATCTAGTTTGATACTTTGCAGCTACATATTTGACAGTCTCTGTTGATTGTCTTATATGTGTGTGTGAGTTTATGGGTGGTTGATCCAAGTCAACCATATAAAAAAACATTTTCTTCTCAAAAACAGCTCTTTTTTCTAATAATTTACTAAAGACAAAAGATTAAAGTCACTTCAAAAATAAGATTCTTCACTGTTTTAAAAGTAATTTCCCTGGATTAGGTCCAAAGGTAGTTCAAGTTCAGTTTGAAATAAAATAGGAACTGATATCTGCCTATATTTTTGCACATTCTTTAACTGTGACATAATACATAAATAATTTCGCACCTTTTTTGTAACCAAATAAAGTTCAGAACAGAATTATATACTCCAGTAATATCTTTCTTACTTTATTTATAATTTAGACCATGGTCCACATGTAGGAAAATATTATACAATGTATTATTTCATATACTATTTAATTGCTTCTTTTCGTCAATTCAGTTTCTATCACTTGGTCATTTATTTGCCTAAATAAGTGAATATCTGAGAGAATATAAATTCTTTAGGAATCTAGCATGTTTTTAACTTCCTTTTAAGCCTCTCCTGAATTATGTTTCCTAAAAGAATGGGGGGTAGTAATTGAGTCTCCTGAGAACTTTCAAACATACAGCTTTCACTTAACTGGAGACTTTTTTCCCTTATTCGGGTCAAGTATTTATGTGTATTTTGAATTTCTGGTTTAGACTTTTGACCCAACCTTAATTATAAGTGAAGGTTCAGTTCCATTGCATATAATGGGGCTTTCAGCCTGGAACAAATATTTTTCTAAAGAAAGAGAGGAATTTTTAATGAGTTTAGGATTGGCAATTTACATATCCTCTTTGAGCTTAGTGTATATGCTTACAATTCTGCCTTCCAGTTGGCTTCTCTTTATCATCAGAAGTAATCATAAACCTCTAAAAAAGAAAGCTATCTAATAAGAAAAAATGGACTTGATGTTTCAAACTTATCTTAATAGATTACTTCAGGTTTAATTACAAGTTGTTTAACCCATCTTAAACACAGCTAACTGTTATTAAACAGGAAAAGTAACGAATGCCTTATCCAGAAAAAACCTAGGTTAATTAGTTTAGTCCCGTTACTATTAATTGAACGGCTTCCTATATGCAGAGCTTTTTGCCTCTCCTCATTCTTTTTCTTAGTAAAATCACATTTTTCAGATGAGAAACAAATGTTTTTAGGGATTTTTTAAAATATCGCATTTCCTAATTTTAGAAATAGGTTACATGGGCATTGCTTTGGCATATTTTTACAGTTTTCCTACTAGACTAGATTGTAAACTTGATGAGAGGGGAGATCATTTCTTGCCTATTGACTGCTCACATAACAGTACGTATAACATCGTGGAGCCTAGCATTTATTAGGCACTCAATAAATATTTATTAAGTTGAAGTGAATTAGCCAACTTTTTAAATCTGTCAGAGGATGAGTGATTGATTTAAAGTAGTCCAGGGCCTTACCTATTCATTGCTACTATAGATACAGTAGTTGTTGGAACATGAGGCAGTATATAATAGAAAGTGAGGCAGCAAAATATCTAGAAAGACATCATGTACTTTTGTGTGGTGGGCATAGAAGTAGCATTATCCCATGTCAGTTTGTGTGCATGTACAAATAAAAGTTAGGGTGATTATTCACAGAAAAAAAGTGAACGCATTGGAGATAACTCATTGGCAAGTACTGAATCTTAAGGTCAAAATCCTTCTGTAGTGCTTAATGGAGACTTTAAATTAAATAATAATGGATACTTAAAAACTTTACTTGATAATAATTCATATGAAAACAACATTCAGTTAATTACCAGATGTATTTTAAAAATTAAGACACATACACAGATTGGGTATGGATTTTGCTTTGTCCATTTATTGTACTATTTGTTAAGATATCTTACATTTTGTTGTATTTCATCAAATTTTGATGGGAATATTGACAGGATAATTGATGCTATTAAAGAATTATTTTTTTAGGTGTGATAATTGTATAGTGGTTATATTTATAAAGAAAAAATAGTTCTGTATGTTTATTTACTGAAATACATACAGATGAGATGTTATGATATCTGGGATTTTCTTCAGTATTATCCAGTGAGGATAAGAAGTGAGTGAAAGTATAGGTGAATAAGATTAGCCTTGAGTAGATAAATGTTAAAGCTGGCTGGCAGGAATACTGGACTGAGATGCCGTCTCATCTGACTGTATCTGAAGGAAAGAAATCAGATAACCCACGGAATTACTGAAACTCCTTTTAAAATTATTGAAAAAAGCAGACCAGATGAGCATGAATAATTTGACTTTTCTAAAGTTTATTGGTTAGTTTTACAGAAAAACATTCAGCATTTTTTCTCAGGTTCATATTATGAAAACCCACATAATGAGAACACTGTGTTTTAATATGAAAACTCAGTTTCTAAAACCACTTGGAAACAACTTTTAAAAACTGGGAGAAAATGTACTTTATTTTCTATTGTGAAATACAAATTTACCTTCAAGCTATATTTTATGTATGTCTCCCTATTTTAAACCAAACTAGAAATTCAATGCATAGTTTGTTGGGATTAGTTGATGAAAGTTGTTCTTTAACGTAACCTTAGGTCTCATCTTTAAAAAAAATGATGTTTCTTTTCGAGCTGCAATTATAGAATCTCAAAAAAGTATTCTTCTCTATTCTACTTTTAAATTCAAAATTAGGAAACCTGAAGAAGCCTATTTGATGCCCATTAGATACCTATAGTAATTTAGATCCATTGTGCCAATATGCAATAACAAATTTATCCCAGATTGAACATAAATTTAGTTTCCTAAAGGTATGCTCAGTGCTTTGTTTATTTGTATTACTGTGTCCTACTTTAGACTATGGTATTAGTTTATATGTTTATTTATTTAATTGAACTTACATAGTAATTGTGCTAACATATGACTTTCTAATGCTGGCCTGCCACTGCATGATCAACCTTTTTTCCTACTGGAATTTAAAAATTTTTTAATTGATGCTTTTTTACTTTATCCCTTTTGCCTTTAATAGCTTCATGATGTTTTTCCCTTTTCTTTGAGCAACTCACAACCTAACTCTGTGCTATTGTATTATAATGCTTTTGCTCCTTTGCATGATTGTAATACACCAGTCATTTGTTGATTGTAATCTATTATTCCACATTGGTCATTGACCACATTGTGTCACCAATATCTACTATTTCCCATTTTCAGATATTGCATTTTCCTATTAATGGATAAATTTCTTGCTTTTCCTTTTTTCTTGAGTAAATGTAAATTGCATTTATCTATCCAATTTCATCTTTTTTTTTTTAGCTTCCTGATTCATCATTTCTTATTCTGCTCACTAATCTTTATTCTTAGCATTTGACATCCTCAGACAGGCTGTTTATGGGTAACTGCTCATGTGAGGTGAACTGTAATGAGGATAACATCCTTGCTCTCAAAGAGGAAGAAGACCAAAATGAAACTCCACCTCTCATCTGGAAATCATTGACTCCCCTTCTACAAAATAGTGAGTTTATGTTTTACTCAGTCTTTTTTCTCCTTTATTGCTTTGTAGTATAATTGTATATGAAAGCACACATAATTACAACTTACTGTTAATGACTTTTTACCTCCTAACTTTTGTAGATTATTAGCAATACATAATAATAATAATCTGTAATGTTACGGAGCAGTTATTATGAGATGGACACTTTTCTGAGGGCTTCATATGTATCATATAATTTAATCCTAAAGTACTAATTACTAAATATATAACTATTATCATTGTCCCCATTTTGTACAGCTGGTTAGTTGCAGAGAGACAATTCAAACATAGGCATCTGACCCCAAGGCCTGAGCAATTTTAAGCACTATGATATATGGCCTTTAAAAAAAAAAAAAGTACAATTAAGACAATGTGTTTGTTCATGATGCTAAAGCAGCTAGTTGAAAAATGTGGAGTTAATCCAAACCAGATTGTTCTTTACTGAGATAAAAAAGAATAAAACTGATCAAATTATATTATTTTCCATTTAAATAATTTTGTAGTATAGAAACAATGTGAAAATTAGTTGTCATAATACCTATTTAGGTGATACTTTCTCTTTCTGTCTTTTAGCATCAGTGGCTTCTTTTTCTTTAAACTTCAAATTTATCCTTTTGCCTAGTTTAAACATGAATTTCTTCTGAAAGCACACACACACACACCAAAAAAAAAAAAAAGGAAATTGTATTGGTTATACAAACACATAAATCATTTTTATAAATTAGATTGTTTTCAGATTTTTAAAATTAGGAATAATAATGTATATTAGAATGTAAAAACTTTAGATTTATAAAGAGTCTTACTAATCTCCATCTTGTGAGCTGATTCAAAGTAATGCAGTGATAACTTTTGTAGGTGACCTGGCATCTGAGGCACAGGTTTTTGGTGCCCTTGTCACGTGCTGTCGAGCACTGCCAAATAGTTTTGGGCACACTAACAATGTTCTACCAAAACTTGGGATGTGCATTGCTCCATTCTTCTGCCTCAGGACTTCCTCTGAAACCAAGGGAGCTTACTCAGCCCTTGTGCCAAGGAAGCCTGGAAGAGTGAGGGAGATATTGGCACTTGCAGCAGCGTTCAACTAATGGGGGACAGGATATTGTGAATAAGTACACCAGCCTGATATCCTTCAGATGAGCAATCTGAGCCACCTTCTACAGAGCTCCTCAGAGAATTCCCAGTAGAATTGATCCTTGGTTGCTCAGATCATTAACCCACTCAGTAGCATTGTTGGCTTTTCCTCTCCTGTCTTGCTCTCCATGCCTTCTCAGTCAGCTTTTTGTGATTTACCTCCCAAATAAGTTACCTACATCCAAGTTCTTATTTTAGACTCTCTTTTGGGACAGTCTAAACTAAGACAGGAATTTAGAATTGAATGTACAGATAACTTATAAAACCCAGTGTTCTTTTTAATCCTGCATTTTAACTTCAGTTTTTTAATGGTACTCTTTAAAAATCTTTTTAACCCTATGCACAAGTTACATGGTAGCATAATTTATCTCTTTCAGGGATGATATATTTATTTATACCTGAAATGTATTAATACATTTCAGAGCTTCAACTATATTTAAAAGTTAAAAACTTTTGAAATCATTTGAAAAACATTTGTTACTATATGTTTACCTCCTCTAACTATGCATAATTCACTTGTTAAAACCCAGTGATAAGGGAAGGAATGTGTTTCTTTAACTTGACATTTTATTATGCAGGATGTTATTTTCCTCCCAGGAGTTCTGTTCTATGGAACTATATTAGGAAAGTGTTGATTTGACATCTGTCATTATAGGTTTCATTTACTGTTTTTTTTTCTTTCTTTCTTATTCTTTCTTTTTTTTCTTTTTCAGGTCAAAAATCAATGAGCTCAGGAAAATCTCCAAGTGGTTACCAGTGGATTAACGGCATCATAGCCGCCTTTCTCTCATTCAGTGAAGAAAGTGTTATAATTGCAGCAGCTCAAGCCTTTTCTTCTCTACAAGGTGCTAATTTAGTTAGTACTTAGTGAGTAAGGAAACTGCTTTTAAAATTCAGAAAAACAATTAACAGGTTTATTTATTTATTTTAATTCTAAGCCTTCCCCAAACCAGAATCTATGAATATCTGGTATTAAGTGATCTTTAGTGATGAAAATCAACTGTCTAGTGATAATGTACTTATTTGGAAATTCATAAACATCAAGGTGATAGGGAAAAAGAGTAAAACCTTTGTGTTTGAATTATCTCTGAAATGTATTCTAAAGCTTTATGCAAATAACCATGGCTTCTTTCTGTAGTCATGTATCTTAGATTAACGTGTGCATGTATGCTGGGTGTGTTGTCTGCTTCCTAAAGTGCTTTTGTTAACATCATAATTTTAAATTAAGCTTTTCAGAAGGCTGTTCCTACTGTACATTTTGGCATCTAAGATTAGGTCAGTGGCCATAAATCTCATTTACGTACTTAATGCAAAGGAGATACTGCTGTCTTGGGAATCATGTGAGCCAGATTCCTTACTTTGCCCTCTTGTAAGATACTGACATATAAAACAAAATGCTCCCATTTTGTTTTGCATCTTTCTTTATTTAAAACTTTAAATAAACAATGTTTATGCAAGATTCTTTTTCATTCATAAAAATGGAAATCACTCTTAGTGACTGCATGAGTAGGCTTGTATTCTTGTTCACGACTTCGCATGATAGATCACCCCATAAAATCTTTACATTTGGCTTGTGCAGCTGAATTCATGACTGAATACAGAATGATAAAGAAGCTTTAGCATTTTGTGGAAAGAAAAGAAATCATGCCTTCTAGATGGCCCTTAAGCTAGCTTTTAACTGCCTGGAAATCAGATAGAAATGTATAATCAAACTTGCCTTAAAGGCACAGTGTTTAGTGTAAATCTTTAGGTCATAATCTGTAAATTAATGCAAAGAGATTCTTTAAAATTTATTTGATTTTCATTATATTTGCATGGAAATCTGCCAGTCCAAACGTATATTTATCTTTTTTTTTTTAACCTTTCTATCAGAAGTTAAAATAGAAATGATGGATTATGTCACTGGCCAGTCCAGCAGCCTATTTCTTTCAACACATTGCTATGTATTTACTGTTTTAGCTATATTGTTTTCAATTTCTGGCAAAATAGTCAGTTTTTGATCCTGGGTAGAAAATGTCAGTGCTCACATTTCCTATGGGGTTTTGGCCTTTTTGTGAAAAGGTAGGGGGAGAGCTAAATGAATTATGATGCTGTCATCTGAAGAAACCACAGTGTAATTCTTTGCCAAATTTTAGCAAGAACAGAGCTGATCATCTGCTAGTGTAAGCCTTTCCTTGAACCCTACCAGCAGTTCACTCAGGCTTCTGCCTGTTCTCTTTCATGCTGTGAGATTGTAGCCTACAGAAGTCCTTTTAACCTTCCCTTTGCAAGGTTAATTGATTTAATAACCTCCAAAGAAGACAAATTTTGCCAGAGGAGTTTAGAAATCTAAATTTAGGAATTTAAAATTTCACAGCTGAGCTTAAGTAATATTAAAATTAAGACTGAATTGCTTCTTAACATAAATAGTTTATGGAGAATGCATGTGTCTTATTTTAATTTTTTTGAAAGCTGACACTCTTCTCATCCTTCACAAATCTATTTCCCTAGATTTTAAAGAATGGCAAATATTACCAGATAACATTTGTGTGTTATACTCTTTGAAATCAACACATTCTGAATGTGACTATAACTAATGTATATTGTAATCATCTGATAGTATAGTTTGCCATGCTTAAGTGCTCCTCAAAACCATTAATTTATACATTCTAATATCTTTTACTGACTCCTAAGGAAGTATCCTTGCTTGGACTAATGGAATTTAATTCCTACCCATTTGGAACAATTCATAGGAAAAAAATCTCAACATTAAAGATTGTTATCTATGAGGATTCTTCAATTTCATTTTTTAGCAATCATTTTGTAGCACTAGTTTCAGATGATTTTTTTAATTGTTCATTTACAATGTTGTGTTAATTACTGCTGTACAGCAAAGTAATTCAGTTATACATACTGAATAACATGTTCTTTTTTTTTAATACATTCTTTTCCATTATGGCTTATCATAGGATATTGTATATAGTTCTCTCTGCTATACAGTAGAACCTAGCTGTTTATCCATTCTATGTATAAATGCTTACATCTGCTAACCCCAGCCTTCTACTCCATCCCTCCCCCAAAGTCCTCCCCCTTGGCAACCACCAGTCAGTTCTCTATGTCCATGATTCTGTTTCATAGATAGATAGGTTCATTTGTGTCATATTTTAGATTCCACATATAAGTGATATCATATGGTATTTTTCTTTCTCTTTCTGACTTAACTTCACTTAGTATGATAATCTCTAGTTGCATCCACGTTGCTGCAAATGGCATTATTTTGTTCCTTTTTATGGCTGAGTAGTATTCCATTGTATATATGTACCACATCTTCTTTATACATTCAGCTGTCAGTGGACATTTAGGTTGTTTCCATGTCTTGGCTATTGTGAATAGTGTTGCTATGAACATAGGGGTGCATGTATCTTTTTTAATTATAGTTTTGTCTGGATATATGCCTAGGAGTGGGATTGTTGGATCATATGGTAATTCTATTTTTAGTTTTCTGAGGAACCTCCATACTGTTTTTCACAGTGGCTGGACCAACCTACATTCCCGCCAACAGTGTAGGAGGGTTCCCTTTTCTCCACAGCCTCTCCAGCATTTGTTATTTGTAGACTTTTTAATGATGGCCATTCTGACCCGTGTGAGGTGGTACCTCATTGTAATTTTGATTTACATTTCTCTAATAATTAGTGATGTTAAACATCTTTTCATGTGCCTATTGGCCATCTGTATGTCTTCTTTGGAGAAATGTCTTTTTAGGTCTTCTGCCTATTTTTTGATTGGATTTTTTGTTGTTGAGTTGTATGAGCTGTTTCTATATTTTAGAAATTAAGCCCTTATTGCTCACATCATTTGCAAATATTTTCTCCCATTCTGTAGGTTGTCTTTTTGTTTTGTTTATGGTTTCTTTGCTGTGCAAAAGCTTGTAAGTTTGATTAGGTCCCATTTGTTTATTTTTGTTTTTATTTCTATTGCCTTGGGAGACTGACCTAAGAAAACATTGGTATGATTTATGTCAGAGAATGTTTTGCCTATGAACTCTTTTAGGAGTTTTATGGGGTCATGTCTTATGTTTAAGTCTTTGAGCTATTTTTAGTTTATTTTTGTGTATGGTGTGAGAGCATGCTCTAATTTCATTGATTTACATGTGGCTGTTCAACTTTCCCAACACCACTTGCTGAAGAGACTGTCTTTTTCCCGTTGTATATTCTTGCCTCTTTTGTTGAAGATTAACTGACCATAAGTGTGTGGGTTTATTTCTGGGCTCTCTATCCTGTTCCATTGATCCATATGTCTTGTTTTTGTGCCAGTGCCACACTGTTTTGATTACTTAGCTTTGTAGTATTGTCTGAAGTCTGGGAGGGTTATACCTCCTGCTTTGTTCTTTTTCTTCAGGATTGCCTTGGCAATTCTTGGTCTTCTGTGGTTCCATATGAATTTTAGGATTATTTGTTCTAGTTCTGTGAAAAACGTCATGGGTAATTTGATAGGGATCACATTAAATCTGTAGATTGCTTTGGGTAGTATGTCCAGCAAATGACTTTTTATTTGATTTATCTTTCTTGATAAATAATGTTAAGTCTTTGTTTCCTCTTATCACCTTTTTATTTTATCACCTTTTCTTCTTTTGCCCAGCCCAACTCTAGGATTCCTTCTTTCCATAACATGTATTCAGCAAACACTTTTTAGTGCCTATTCTGTGCCAAGTACCATGCTACATTCTGGGTTTACTACAGAGAATGAAATAGGTTTATATTCTGCACTCACAGAATTTAGAGTCTAGTGGAAATAATACCCATAATTATGCAAAAAAGATAGGCGAGAGAAAGAGAGGAATACACTTAACCTAGATTTTTTTTTTCCAGCTGAATGCTTTTCCTCTAAAATCAGGAACAAGACGAGGATGCCCACTCTTACCATTTATATTAAAAAATTAGAAATAAAATTACCATATGATCCAGCAATATTCACTCCTAGGTATATATCTGAAGGAAACGAAAACACAAATTTGAAAACATTGAACCCCAGTGTTCATAGCATTATTTACAATAGCCAAGACAAGATATGGGAGCAACTTAAGTGTTCATGAACAGATGAATGCATAGAGAGAATGTGAGATATATATACATATATATGTAATATATATACACAATGGAATATTACTCAGACATAAAAAAGAATGCAATTTTGCCATTTACAACAACGGGGATGGACCTGGAAGGTATTATGTTTAGTGAAATAAGTCAAACACAGAAAGGCAAAATTCTGTGTTTTTACTTATATGTGGAATCCAAAAAACAAAACAAAAGAATGAATATAACAAAACAGAAATAGACTCACAGTACAGAGAACAAACTAGTCATTACCAGTGGGAAGAAGGATTGGACTGGAACAAGATAGAGGAAGGGCATTAAGACACAGAAACTACTAGATGTAAAATAAATAAGATACAAGGGTGTAATGTACAACACAGGGAATATAGCCAATATTTTATAACAACTTTATATGGTATATAATCTATAAAAATATTGAATCACTATGTTTGTATACCTGAAACTAATATAATATTATCACTCAACTATACTTCAATTAAAAAATTAAAAATATTAGTTTGGGATGAATTGTAAAAAGAACAGGTCTAAACATCAGCTTAGGGAACTGGAAGCTTAACCTGAGGAATTTTTACATAACCCAGTGCAAAATCACAAAGGGATGAAAAAGTATAGGAGTTTGTTACATTTGGTACCCTTTATTTCTCTTTTTGGGGTCTACAGTTTCCTCAACTTCCTGTGATTGCATGTATATGTTTAGTCTTTGGGAGATAAGACACAGGAAATGTTTGAAGTCATAAAGGGAATTGTTGGAAAGCTTTGAGAATAACAGAAGGCACGGTGAGAAGGAGTGGTTTTGTATTTAACTGATACATGTATCTTTATTATATTCTTGATCCTATTTTTGTTGGATTTAAGGAAAAGTGGGGTGTTTATCTTTTCCTCATATACCCCTTACTCCTATGAATTTCTATTTATAGGTCTTTTGGAAGATGACATGACTTTATACAATACACTTATATCTCTACTGATTTAGCATCTTCTGACAATTCTCTATTATCTCCTCACTATAAAGAGTGAATAATTAGCTAAATTTTATTTAGTATTTACTATATGCCTGATCCTGTATTAACTCAATTATCACAACAACCCTGTGAGTTAAGTACTGTTATCCCCATCTTACATATGATGAAACTGGGTTAACTAGAAGTTATCTAGGCCAAGTTTATACTACTAGTCAGTTGGTGGGATACACATAAGCAACTGGCCCTTATGCTTCTGCTTTTAGCCTCTGTTCTATATGGCCTCTCCCTAAGTCAGTGATATACCTATGTTTTAATTCTGTTATTGAAGGATTAAGTAAACATACAGGTACTTTTCTCAAGCTACTTAGCTTTAAATTTTTAAGTGAGAAATTTAAGTATAGACATTTGTCATAGTTTATAAAATAAATTACTTTCAGTGGATTTCTAATAGTTTCTCAGTGCTGAAGCAAAACAAATACTGGATGGATGGATTCTGGTGCTGCATTTAGTTTTTAATTAGTGACTGTGAAAATAATTTCTCACTGTTGTTAAAGCAATTCAGTAGTAGAATCACTTTAAAACATTAATTCTTACTTATAAATAAATTCACCTTATACAAACAGTACATAAAAATGAAATGATACCACTTAAAGTGAACAATAGACTTTTGTTAAAGTGTCTAAATGTAGCAGTAAGTAAAGAGGTGAGCTGGCAACTGCACTGATTTGGAAAGCTACTGACTTTGGGAACAAAGTGATGCTGACAAAGTCACCTCTACTGTTCAGATTTGGAAGTTTGATAGCAACCTATGCTCACTCTGTAAACAAAAATATCCCAAGAAAAAAAGAAAACAAAATATTTTCCTCTCTTTCCCCAAGTGACACATTTTCTTGGCTTTTGTCCCATAAATATGTTCATTTTAACACAATCAAAAGATATTTCAATCCAGACATAAAACAAAAATTCTGTATAAGAAAGCTGATTTAAAGGTATTCATAGTAAAATGACATGTCTAAAGTGTGTTACACATTAATAACATCATCCTTAAATAGAATGTCTTTTAAATGTCATATTCAGAAATTGACATACTGATTTTTTAAAAATCCAATTTAATTACTTTATGTCTGCATTATACAAGATTTGAGGAGGGAGAGTTTAAAATCCTTTTCTAACTCATCCAGAAGCAGTGTCTTCATTATTTTTCCTTCATTCTTTCACTATGTTTAAATAACATATTTGAGTGAAAATTTAAAAATTCAGTGAAAATTAAGATGTTTCCAAACATATTGATAAATTCATTCAAGAAATTGTTTGGATTCCTACAAGTAAGTATATTTAACCTGAGGTTAACGTGATGTTCAGAGGCATATAATATAGTTCAAAACACAAGAATAAGTTAATAATCTGATAACTTCCTACCAGTCAAGGATATGTCCCAGAATATATAATAAAAAGTTTGGAAAATATGGGAGAAAAATTGAGAGACATGGAAGAAAAATTGGGGAGGTCCCAGTTTCAAATAAACAGAATAGAAATAGGTGGTACAGGAGAGATAGTTTTTGAAAAATAGAAGGAAATTGTTTTCAGTTAATAAGGATAAAATTATTCAGAAAAAACTTCAACCCAAAATGACTCTTGGATGCTATCAGACTTACATTCTTCACTCTAAGGAAAAAGAGAAATGCAGTAATACAGAAATGGCAGTGAGAAAAAATATTAAGTAACACAGGTATAATACAACCAAAACGTATTAGAAGATGGTGGCAGTACAGATTGAGAAGAAAGAAGAAATGCGTCTGTTCAGTCGCCTCAGGATGAATTAAATGATATTGAGAGGATCTCTGTTAGGACATCCATAAACTGCTTTTTTTCTTACATTCTAGTTGAAGTATTAGCACAAAAAAAAGAGCACAATTCAAATATACAAATTAGTTAATTTTCACAAAGTGATCACACCTGTGTAACTGCTACCCAAGTCAAAATATAAAACATTATGAAGACTGCAGAAGTCCTCCTCACAGCTTTGTGCCCTTCTCAGTCACTATTCCTTCTCCCTTTCCTGACAGTGAACACCATTCTCACAATTAATACCACAGATAATTAGTTTTGCTTGTTTTTGAGCTCTATATAAAGTAAATATTTATTATTTATTCTTATGTGTTCCTTGTGCCTGGATTCTTCCACTTCATTTCACTGTGGCTGTAAAATTCATCCATATTGTTGTATAAATGGTCAGGGTTTTACTTTCCTTTTTCTTTTTTTTCTGAAAAGTATTCATATTGTGTGGATGTACTATATTTATCCATTTTATGATGGACATTTGGGTATTTTATGGGTTTACAAATAATAGTGCTATGAATATTCTAGTACATATCTTTGGTTCAAATGTGTATTCATTTTTATTGAGTAGAATTGCTGGGTTTTCTAAAGTGTTTAAAACAATTTGAACTCCCACCAGCAGTGTATTAGGGTTCCATCAGCTCCATAGCCTCACCAACACTTTGTGTTGTCAGTCTTTTTAATATTTGCCATCCTAGTGAGTACATAGTGGTATGTCAATATATTTCTAATCTGTAGTTCTCTGATCATGTTTTCTAGCCATTTGGATATCTTCTTTTGTAACTTGTCTGTTTAGGTCTCTTGTACATTCTCCTACAGGATTATCTATCATAGTTTTTTTTTATATATATAAATTTATTTATTTTATTTATTTATTTTTGGCTGCATTGGGTCTTCATTGCTGTGTGCGGGCTTTCTCTAGTTGCGGTGAGCGGGGGCTACTCTTTGTTGTGGTGCGTGGGCTTCTCATTGCAGTGGCTTCTTTTGTTGCAGAGCGCGGGCTCTAGGTGCATGTGCTTCAGTAGTTGTGGCACATGGGCTCAGTAGTTGTGGTGCATGGGCTTAGTTGCTCCACGGCATGTGGGATCTTCCCAGACCAGGGCTCGAACCACTGTCCCCTACATTGGCAGGCGGATTCTTACACACTGTGCTACCAGGGAAACCCCTCTGTCATAGTTTTTAATTAATTGGTAAGAATTCTTTTTCTATTTTAGATGTGAGCTGTGTCAGATACTGTGGCTTCCCATTTTACTCTATTTATGATGTCTTTTGATGAACAATTCATTCCTTTTCTTGTCTTTTAAGGTTAATGCTTTCTGTGTCTCATTTAAGAAAAATCTTTCCCTATCTCAAGATCATGAAGACCATGTTGTCTTCCAAAAGCTGTATTTTATGTTTCATATTACAAATATGGACTATGAACACTTTGTTAAATTGCTATTCAAAAAGTTTGAACCAATTTATATGCCTACTAAAATGTGCATAAGAGTTCCAGCTTACTCACACTTGCTAAAACTTGCCCAAACTGGCTATTATTAATGTCTTTTATTTTACCAATATGGCAAATATGGTGTAGCTTTTTATTGTTATTGAAATTTATGGGATGTTCAAGACATACAAAAATGATCAAAAATATTATATAAAAAACACACTCAAATATCCATAACCCAGTTTTTTGTTTGTTTTTTTTTGTCTGTTTGTTTGTTTTAGTATAAGCTAGTTGAAATAATCTTCTAAATGCAAGAGACTAAGCACTTTCAGAGTCTTGGTCAATTATCTCTTGTTTATAACATTAGTGTGATAACAGATTCTAACAAAGTTACCAGCAAGGTAAATTTTCACAAGTGGCTGTCTCAAATCATTTTGGGAGTGAGAGGTTCACAGGTGCATAAATAAATTAAATTTTTTCTTATGAATTAATTTTTAGGATGAAAATTAGGTTTCTATGTGGAAATTCCTCAGCTTAAAACTCTTGGCATTAAAATGTCATGAACCTAGATAGTACAATGGAATAATGGGAAGGATAATCTCCAAAGGATTAAAAAGCAGTAGAGTATCTTGATGGTCCCAAAGTTTCATTCCTTGGCACATTTACCCAGTATAGACTTGATCAGAAAAAAGAGATTGGTCACAGTAACAGATGACCTTCAACTTCTGGGAAGCTGTGTATAATAGTGGACCTTTTGGCCTATCTGTTATCTACTGTAGTTTGAGAGTAGCTGCATGTTAGCAGGACCCCTAGTTTTTCCCACATGGCAGTGCAAAGACGTATCTGTCTCCAAACACATCACAAATGGAAGCAGCTCCATCCCAAGTGTTATTAGTAGGCAAGCAAACCAGCCAGGTGTTGCCAGAAAATGGGGCAGGAAACCCTTATAACCTGCACATCTTCCTCAAGGAATAGCTTTGGGTTGGGAGCCCCAAGTCCCAAATGTAGATACATTTTGTGTAACATGAGTTCCAATTCAAAATCTCTCTGCAACTATCAGACACTGTTTAAACCAAAGATGTGAGTGAGGAAAGTTCCTAATTCTCTTTACTTCTAGACTAAGAGAAGTTGTAGAGGGATTCTGACATGGGAACTTTAAATCCTTTGCCTGGTAGTTGTATCCTCTGTCTTCTAGGTATAAATGCTGTTGGGTGTCATGTTTATCAAAGGATCACCAAACAGAAAGGAATGGGAAAAGCTCATCTGGGCTGAATCTCTACTCTTCCACAGAATTTTACTTGAACTCAGGAAAATAGCAGTCTGTTTTTCTTTGAAATGTACAAAAAATGAAAATCTTCCAGTAGTCAAATGTTTCATAATTCTTGAAGCAAGAAGTTCCTCAAAAATGGAATTTTTCTTTTTTAGCTTTTGATACTAAATCTTTAATATTTGCTTAGGGATTTTCCTTTACCTTTTTTAAACTTTGGTTCACTTTTAAGTATTAACTTGCATGTTAAGCTATAACACTTCAGAATAATTTACATTCATTTTTCTTGGTACTTCAAGAAAGAATATAGTCAGTGAATGTTGAATTAATGAGCTTAGTGGCCTACAAAAAAAAAAAAAAAAGGAAATTCGGCATCCCAAGAATGGCTGTTTGCTGATACATGAAGGAAATTGATTATTATATTTGACTTAATGTTTCAGTGTATAAGAATGAAATAATATTAATTTTAAAAGCAGCTTAAGATCTTCATACAGAGCTCTTTGAAGGTTATTTTGTTTTCTATTTACTTCTATTCAAAATATATAATATATATTAAATCCTACTTCTTTTATCTGCTTTATTGATGATTAGCTGTGTAGTTATCTTCTAAGCATTCTTTGCCTGAAATTCGAAGTTCTAACTGGAACACCCTTAAACAGAGGTACTTTCCCGCAAGTTCCTTAATAATTAAGTCCCATAAAGTCAATGATCATCCCAGGATTCAGTTCATCCCAAGAATTTTACTGCCCTTTTCTGTTTTATTAGTAATCTTCAGTCTCAACAGATGGTGATTCTGGTTTCTTACTTCTTTATCTTCTTAAATCCTCTTAGTTTCTTGGTTCAATCAAGATTTATCTCAGTTCCAGAACTTTGGAGAAAGTAAGGAATAACAGTATACGGAAACAATCAACAATCCTTAAGAAAATGGTATTAACTTTTTAGTATTTATAATCTATCATTTTCAGTGGATCTAACTGGGAAGTGTCAAAAGCTCAGATCTAGTGTAGAGGACATTACAAGCAATTTAAGGGTCAGAAATTAGATCAATTTGTTTTAATTGAAATTTCGGTAATGGTTTATTTCCTTACTCTGGCTATCATTTGCTAAGACATAAGGTATTAAAATCATTGATATTACTCATTGGAAGTATTCTGAAATAAAAATCAATGGGTTTTTTTTGCATAAGGTAACACTTTAAAATATATTCACTGATTTAATCTTATTAACATGAAGTTTATACAGGAAAAAAACCTTGATAAGTTGCAGATGCTTTATTTCTTAAAACCTAAAGTTTAAAGTCACGTTTCATGTTTTATAAAAGGCCAAATTATGGTAGCTTTAAAGACCATTAGTGTAGAAGTCAATTAACTAAGGCCCACAGGCCAAAGCCAGCTTGCTGCCATTTTGATACCACCTACAAGCTAAGAAGGATTTTTACAAATGAACATTTGCAACTGATGCCAGGGAGTACTAACTTTGAACACTTATTAAGTGAAATGTTATCCCAAAAGAAAAAAAAAAAGAGAACTTCATTCTTCTCATTAGTAGACATGTATTTTTTAATGATCTCAATTACTATTATTACATTTTGAATTTTGTTAACAAAGCAGTTTGTTTTCTACATTTTGTTAGATTTTCTATAATTTGTCATGTTCCAGATGATGTCCTCAATTTTGCCTCTTGGCCTGCAAAATTTAAAATATTTACTATCTGGTCCTTTATAGAAAAAGTTTGCTAACCTCTGCATTATACCATCACCAAATACTGCAATCACACTAATCCATTGTCAAGAATATAAATATTATAAATGGCAAGTATTTTGTATAAAATCTACTCAAGATATCACTAATAATTTTCATAGTTTTCCTAAACTTATGGATATATGTTTCCTTCTGCAGCTACTATTAAATCTAAGAGATTGGAATTGAAAGATATTATTTTGGTCCATCTCTATCTGAAAAACATGAAAGATTTCTCATCTATTAACTCAGCATATGTGACCACCTTCAAGCATTGCCTGCCTGCAAGGTATGTAACTTACTGCTACATGAAGGGAAAGTTGCCTGAATGCCTGATACCAGGCATTTCTCTGGTTATCTCCTTTAATCCTCACTCAAGGTTCATGCTCTGATATCCCTGACTTTGAAACCTGTTCGTTATCATGTTCTCTCCCATTGGTATAGTGGTTGTGTTGTTTTTCAAATTTATGTGGTTTTCTAGCATGGTTTATTATCACAGGTTTCTTTTATTTCCCTCTCTTATTTACCAATTCTTACTATTTCTTAACAACAGTTGTCAGTAATTCACAAATGGAGATACACATTCATGGTAAGGCTTAAGAAATAAAGGGATTCTGGGATATGAGGAGAGAAAAATTAATATTGGAAAGTGGCATTGGCAGTGAGGTAAAGAATGAATCTTCGTGGAACCAGTACACTCTTCCTTTTACTCCCTCAATTCATCTCTATACCTCCAGTGTATGGTCATTTTCAAATTGTCTAATTTGGCCTTGTTTTAATTATCCTTAAAAATAAATGGTTTCAGACATAATCTTAAACAACCAAACATCAGATGTTTTGTTGTTGTTTTGCCTGCACAAGACTAATCAGGACAATTTGCTAATATTTAATTATCTTTTCCAATTATTTTGGAATATATAACTTTCAAATTAAAAAGTGAAAGAGGGGCTTCCCTGGTGGCGCAGTGGTTAAGAATCCACCTGCCAATGCAGGGGACATGGGTTCAATCCCTGGCCCAGGAAGACCCGACATGCCACGGAGCAACTAAGCCCGTGAGCCACGACTACTGAAACCCGCGTGCCTAGAGCCCGTGCTCCGCAGCAAGAGAAGCCACAACAATGAGAAGCCCACGCACCGCAATGAAGAGTAGCCCCCACTCACTGCAGCTAGAGAAAGCCCGTGTACAGCAACGAAGACCCAGCAAGTCGAAAATAAAATTAATTAATTAATTATTTATTTTTAAAAAGTGAAGAAAATAAAAATGGTTTTGATTGTACAATATAAAATGCTTCAAGAAATTCCAGTTGTTTGACAGAAAAGTTAATTTTTTATAGGACGTTTTCTAGAAATAGGTATTTATTTAATTTTGATGCAGAACACTATACTAGGGACATATATTTTAAAAACAAAAGAAAGTAAAAAGACTTTTTCCATGGCACACTCAGAGATAAAAATAATTTTTCTATAAAACAGCCCACGTCCCACTAGAAGTAAATAAGGAGAAAAGAATTTACTGATGAGAGAATGCTTTAAGACTTAGTAGGCATGGGATAAAAGAATATTGTGGCATTAAGCAGGGAAATTGGTACTTTCTCCAAGATCTCTGCCTTGCTTTAGGCCCATTCCAGGTAGCCACAGTGAGCAGCATCCATCCATGAGAAGGCTAACCCATCTGCCCCCAGAACCAGTGGAGGACAGTGACTCAATATATGAGAAGCTCTTTTCCCATTAGGCAGATGAGATTGGAAATGCTCATCTGATTTGCTACACTTAAGGGCTTAAGCGCCTGACATCTGCCAGCCATTCCACCATGTAGGCAGCACTAAGATTACAACTTCCTATTCAGACCTCTTTGGCTCTGAAACCAAGTGTTATTTCTGCTTTGTCTCCCAACTAACTGGTTAAATCCACCTTTCAATTCATATTGCTTCCAACCCTGTTTTCTCAGGCTTTGTCCTGTTTTCCATCTATTCCTTCAAAGTGTTGATGAATTTCAAAAATATATATATATTTGACACTCCTACAGATTGCCCTCCCTATAGTAAAAACCTACCCCACTATATGACTCCCTTCAGACTAAGAAGGAATTATCCAAGAGGTAGGAAGAGGACCGAGTTCAAGTAGGACCATGGAATCCTAGGGAAGATAACTTCAACGAGAGTCAGGGTTCAGTAGTATTCATTACTACAAATGAAGACTAAGAAAAGAACATAGGTTTGACTTATGAGGGCCTCAACATTGTTTTTCATTCTTTTCTTCCTATTTCTGATCAATTTCCATGATTCTTCTCTGTCTTTGGCATTAGTACCCTTTCCACACAACATTGAGAGAATCCCCACTGTCCCACTACCTTCAGACTAAAGAGTTGTTATAGAGGTAGGACAAGGACGACAGTAGCGTTGGGATCAGGGAACTCCCAGGAAGGCTTCCTCAAGGGTGAGTGTTTGGCAATGTTTATTGCTCTTTGGGCTTAGGAGTTAATGTGAGGGCTGTGAAAGGTAGGAGGGAGGTGAAACGGAAGAGATATTTTTAGAATAGGGAAATTTAAAATCTATTTTAAGAGAAAAAAAGAGCCCACAGAAGAAAGATTGGAGATACAAAAGAGGGTAGGAGTAGAGAAGGGATGGGGTATGCTTCTTACGCTGAAGCAAGATTGAAAAAGCAGAGTCTGGATGAATTTACTAAAACATTAGTGGAGAGTTGGAATTAAGACAGATGGCTCCCATTTCAGTAAACTAGGAAGTGCTATCAGATTACATTTATTTAATTGCTCAGATAATTCAGGTGAATTGACAGAGAAATTTATATACTGGTTCAAGAGAGCTGACTCATATTTTGACAGCTTTTATCTTTCTATCCTACCAAAATTTCATTGAAATGACAGAAGAAATGTAAAACAATAATAAATCCATAGCAACTTTAGAAAGCAGGGAAGGGTGCCATCAGAAGTGCAAATTTCTGGAAGGTATAAAGCAAATAGGATAAGATTGATGGCATATACCAGCAAAGGGGAGCCTGCAGCTCCATAGAGATGGAAAATATCCTTCAGAACAAAAGGAGTCTATAAATAAGCCCAAGATAAAAGACTGCAGGGAACTGAGAAGAATAGGTTATGTCTGGTTGGCTAGGGTGGTAGAACAATTGTACCAGTGTCCTGCCTTCAGGATGATTCTACTGTGTAATTCTTTCTTAATCTTTCTTTCCCAATTTTGTTTTATACCTTCCATAAATTCCTTCCTATTCTTGCATGCTGGTAGTACCCTCTAACTTTGCAGCATTGCTACAGATATAGTTTTAGATTTATATTCCTACTGTCACTTCAGTAGAATTTTTAGAGGGACAAGAAATTAATGTTTAGGTTCCGTCAGTGACCTTGAACTACAACAATGAGAGAAGATCCTTTCCACATCGACTTTCTTGGTTTTGGTTTTGTTTTTTTTGTTTTACATTGTTCCTTTAAATTTGGTTTATTTTTCAGAGTATGTGTAGAAACTATGTTGCCAGAAGAAGTACTTTTCTCAATAGATTGCCTTATCCACCAGAGTGACATAAAGATTGATGATGGTCTCTTTCACCCTAAAGAGATTCTGCATGTTCAGAATATTTCTCACTGGGCACCTGCTAGCATTGGACCATATAGTCTATCAAGGTTAGTAGACATGTTTTCTTGTTTTTGTGGCAATCAACTAAATATGTGAAGGAAGTTGACAAGTTGGCTCTTTTTTAATAACAAAGTTTTCAATTCAACTATAATCTTTATCATGTTCGTGATCCCAAGTATATATAGTGACATCTTTAAAAGGGGAACTTGATATATAGGCAAAAATAATTAAGAAAAGCAATTCTATATATTATTTCATCTATGAAAAGTTAAAACACTATTTAAATTTTTTTGGTAATTAACTGAAAATAAGTATGAATTAATTCCAATTTGTTATAGTCTTAGTTTGGAATATGAAACAAATATATTTGTAATTTTTTGGTTATTGATTTCTAGCTTAACTAAATGATAGTCAAAGAATGTACTCTAGATAATTTTAGTCTCTTGCAATTTGTTGAGGCTTGCTTTATGGCCGAGCACATGATCAGTTTTGATAAATGATTCATATATGTATGTATTCTTTTATTATTTGGTGCAGGGTTGTATATATGCCAATTAAGGAAGGTTTATTAAAAGTATTCTTTAGGGCTTCCCTGGTGGCGCAGTGGTTGAGAGTCTGCCTGCCGATGCAGGGGATGCGGGTTCGTGCCCCGGTCCGGGAAGATTCCACATGCCGCGGGGCGGCTGGGCCCGTGAGCCATGGCCGCTGAGCCTGCGCATCCGGAGCCTGTGCTCCGCAACGGGAGAGGCCACAACAGTGAGAGGCCCGTGTACCGCCAAAAAAAAAAAAAAAAAAAGTATTCTTTAGTACATGCACCCCAGTGTTCATAGCAGCACTATTTACAATAACCAAGACACAGAAGCAACACAAGTACCTGTCAACAGATGACTGGCTTAAGAAGTTGTAATATATATATATATATATATATATATATATATATATATATATATATATATATAATGGAATTACTCAGCCATAAAAAAATGAAATATTGCCATTTACAGCAATGTGGATGGACCTAGAGAATATTATGCTTAGTGAAATGTCAGAGAAAGGCAAATACCATATGATATCTCGTATACATGGAATCTAAAAAATTAACACAAATGAATCCATATACAAAACAGAAACAGGCTCACAGATGTAGAAAACAAACTTATGGTTACCAAAGGGGAGAGGGAAGAGGGATGGACAAATGAGGAGTATGAGATTAACAGTTACAAATTAGTATTCGTAAAATAGATAAGCAACAAGGATTTACTGTATAGCACAGGAAATTAAATCCTATATCTTATAATTACTTGTAACATTGAAATACAGTCTGCAAAAACCTGAATCATTAGGCTGTATACCTGAAATTAACACAATATTGTAAATCAACTATACTTTAATTTATTTTATTTTATTATTTTTTTTTTTGTGGTACGTGGGCCGCTCACTGTTGTGGCCTCTCCCGTTGCGGAGCACAGGCTCCGGACGCGCAGGTTCAGTGGCCATGGCTCACGGGCCCAGCCGCTCCGCAGCATGGGGGATCTTCCCAGACCAGGGCACGAACCCGTGTCCCCTGCATCGGCAGGTGGACTCTCAACCACTGCGTCACCAGGGAAGCCCTAATTTTTTTTTAATATTCTTTAGATCTTCTATAGCTTTGCTGATTTTTTTCTTTCCTTTCTTCACCAGTAATTGAGAGAGGTGGTTGTATGGGCTTATGTTCTCCTTTAAGTTTTGTCAGTTTTGCTTTAGATAGTTGAAGATATGTGAAAGCAAGTTTAGAATTGTTTTATCTTTCTGATGGATATCCTTTTACTATACATCCACTTTCAAAGTAAAATAAATGCACTGCACTGATTTTTTTGGTTAGTGTTTCCATGGTATGTACTTCTTCATCCTTTTACTTCCAAATTTTCTCTATTCTTATATTTAAAGAATATCCATTATAAGTAGCACCTAGCTGTAATTTTAATCCACTTTGAAACTATTTGCCACTTAATTAGAGCAGTTACTTTTAATTAGTCATGGATTTGTGTTTATACTTATCGTCTAACTATCGAGTTGGCCAAAAGTTCGTTTGGGTCTTTCCGTAAGATGTTACAGAAAAACCAGAACAAACATTTTGGGCAACCCAATATTTTCTCCTTTTCTCACTGGTTTCATGTTTCTTTATTTTCCTTCTTTACATTATTTAAGGTTAATCAGACTTTCTTCATGTTAGGTATACATTCTTTTATATGTTTTAGTAAATATCCCAAAGAATACACCATACAACTTGTACTTATTACAACCTAATATAGTTTCATACATTTAAAACTTCTTGGAAAATGCTAGGCCCTTAGAATATTTAAGTCCATATATCACCATTCTTTGTGTTATTGTTATCAAACATTTTAGTCCTATCTATGTTTTATTCCTCAGAACACATCATAGTTTCTATTTTGTATGGTCAGTATTCATTTATATTTACCCCCAGTTTTTACTCTCCCTGTTGAATTTCTATGTTTCCTTGGAATTATTTTTCTTTTTCCAGAAGAACTCATTTTTGTTTTTATTTTAGTGGGCATATGCTGGCAACAATTTCACTTGCTTTTTTGTTTGTTTGCTAATGTCTTTATTTCACTTTCACTTTTGGAGGATATTTTTGGTGGGTATAAAATCTTAGGATGACAGCTTTCTTTCAGCAACTTGAAAATGTCATTCCATTATCTGTCTTTCATTATTACCATTGAAAAATCAACTATCATTCTTATTTCTGTAATTTGGAAATATTTTTCTTTGTCTTTTTTTCAGCAGTTTTGCTATGATGTGACTTGTTGCAGTTTTCTTTGACTTGATGTCTTTCAATTTGGAAATTCTTTGCCTTTATTTCTTCAATTTTTTTTCCTGTCCTGTTTTTCCTCTAGGATGCCAATTAGATATACTTTTTTACTCATCTTATATTAAAGCTATAAACTTTTTAGTGTTTCATCTCTTTTATTCACCAAATTTCAGCACAAATACTTTCTGGTATTTCTTTCAGATCACTTATCCTCTCTTCATCTTCCAATATTCTCTTTAGCCCACCTATTGAGTTTTAAATTTCAGTTATTACATTTTTAGTCCCAGAATTTCTATTTGATTTTTTAGAATTTATAAATTCTTCATGTTATTTATTTTTTGAACCTAATTATAGCTCTCTTTATCCAACCTGATAATTCCAATAAACGGGTCATCAATTGATCTGATTTTTTCTCCTGTCCTATTTTGTGTCATGTCTGTTTTCTTATTTTTTTATTAGTATCAAATATTATGTTTGCTAACCTGTAGAGGCTCTGGATAATGTTATCTTTCTCTATGGATCTGGTTTGCCAATAGAATCTTGGCAGATTACCATATTCTAATTCTAGGACTCAATTGCAGATTTGGTGATGCTCAAGCTACCTTTTGTTTGTCTCTGCTTTTCTAGTATGTGGACACCTGGGTTTCTAGCTGAGATCCTGGAGTTTTTAATTAAGATCTCTCCCCCTTGGAAGTTTCTGAACTATAGTTTTTGTCCCCCTAGGACTGTAAGACTATAGAAAACCTTGCTCAGCAAGTCCTTCAGTGGCTTTCTACCTAGCTTCTTATTCTCTTGTTTGGTGTAATTTAATAATTCAGCAAATGATTTCTTATTCTTCAGTTCATTTACTTGTAGAAATGCATGTTTTATTGTTTGTACTATATCTTATAAAATAATTGCGTGCATCATAAAGCATATACTTTTAAAATGTACTAACTTTTCTTATCTTAGCATTAAAAAAAAAGCGTCTTCATATAGTCTGCTTTCCCTGGAACCCAAGAGAAGTTTATTTGTTTGTTTTTCTTCTTTTTCATTTTCTTAACCAGGCCCTCAGAGTTTGTATCATTAAAGTAGTTATTAATGTTTGGAATAGACATAAGATTATAAAATTTAGCATTGGAAAGAACCTAAGACATCATCTTCTGTTGGCTAATCTCCCACACAGTGCAGAAATGTTTCCTGCAGCATCCTTGGCATATGCTTATCCGGTCTCAATTTGGATATCTTCAGCAAAGGAGCTCATCATTTCCTGAAACAAACCATTCTGTTGGACAACTCTATTTTAAAAATCCTTATGTTGAGCTAAAATATGCCTCTTTGTAACTTATACTCATTTACTCATTGTTTTAAGTTTTCCTTCTGGAATAAGTCAAAACAAGAGAACACTTCAGATAGCTGTATTTAAAGCAGATCTAAATGCCATTCCTGTCTTTTTTATTTTTTATTTTTTTGCCTTCTTGTCCCAAAGCATTGAAGGTAATTTGCTAAACTTGGATAATAATAATCATAAGAAAGGCCATATTTGGTAATAATTTAAAAGCTATCTTTACATTATACAAATCCCTCTGACATTTTGAAGACAAAAAGCCTTTTGTAATTATCTTGAATTACATTTTTGTATACAAAAAAAGAGTAAGAAGACTGCCATCTATTTTCAGATGACACTACATGACCACATGTGGGAATGTAGAGAAAAACAATATTCAGTTGTAGAGATATGACTGAAATATTCGGGTGTGCATTTTTGTTTCCTTTTCATACATAGACTGTCTTTAAAACCTGTTGTTTGTGAATTAATAATAATGACAATAATCTTATAGCAGCTAATGTTTGTTGAGTACTTACTATATGTAATTCATGTATCTTGGTTCTACTTTAGACTGAGTTCTCTGCTCAATAAAAACTCTCTAATTCCTTATAATGTAACTTATGATCCAAACAGGATGCTTTGAGCATCAAAGAAGGTACTATTAGTAACTACTCTGAGACAATAGGTATAACCTGGAACTGTCCAGGCAGAGGGGGACTTAGAGTCACTCTTCTTGAAGTTGAATTCTAGTTATTCCATTGGCTGATACTGTTTGCCCAGAAATTTGCATATATATGCCACATTGTTTCAAAAAGTTCTAAAAGGCATTTTTAAAACATTATTAAGTCCTGTTCTCCTTATGATTTAAGATCCCACTTAAACCCCACCCTCTCCATCACCTTCATGATTGAACAATGTAGTTTTATAAGCAAAATTTACTACTTTTTTTCATAATTTTTCAAAAATGATAAATATCCATTGTTCTTTTTCCATTCTTCTTCAGCTAAAATGGAGGAAACAGTAGGGCTTAGAAGTCTAGACTGCCTATCCTCGCCTGCCAGCCCTTAAGATATTCTCAAAATGGGAGAAGAGGTATATTTTGAAGAATCAGAGCTGTTGTGTTAATAATCCCAGATTCCAGACCTAATTAAAAGTCAGAGCATGGAGAGCACCTAGTGCTTCCAAATTATTTTGCAAAAATGCTATATTTGCAAAACTAATCCCATGATCCCTAAAGAATGCCCATCCTTATTCTAAGCAGTGTTCTCAGTCTTGGCACCATCACGTGGGGCTGATTCCTGAGTTTCACTCTGACTTAATTGGTCTAGGGAGGGGCCTAGGTTTGAGATTTTTTATATATATCTAAGGTTGAAAGCCACTATTGTAAAGCTACATGGGGGAAAGAAAAGATTTTTTCTAGGCCCAAGATTTGTGATTGCAAGTGCTGGCATAAGTAAAGTGCATGCAGGGAGATCACATAGATTCCAGATTTTCACACCTCAAGATCAATGCATCACTCTGAAACATCTGGTTGATTCTAAAGGAAACTTTCAGAATCTTGCTGGTCAGATCAAGGGGGGAGGAGATTCATATTTTTCCCCCAAAATATGTCCTTTTAACCTCAACCTGGCAGAAATCACTTTAGATCTTCTGTTCATAAATTAAAGAACTATGTGAGCTCCTTTTTGCAATATTGCATACTCTAGAAATTGGATCAAAACAATGATTAGGGAAATATAATGTGTATCCAGTTTCTTTTGTTAGTAGAAGAGAAAAACAGCGTAGAAATACTTATTTCCCTCTGTTCTTGCCTTTGTACTCTTTAAAATGGGTTTAAGATAGTTACTGTTTATCCTGTCGCTAAGGAGGCAAGTTTCACACATTAATTTTCATTAGGAGCAATATCAGATGATTACCATACAGAAGCGCCTCCTCTTTTTATGCTATCTTTTCTAATTTATACGTTGCCACAGTCCATCAGCCTACCTGTGCTACCTCTAGGATGTGTTGAGGAAAATATTTTTTCACTTTAGTATCAAATATTTTTTTCTTAATGACTCAATATCATCATGTTGCTTTATTTTTTTAACCTGTATATGATTTTCTTTCCTGACTAACTTATGTCCAAAAAAGGTAGCTGCTAAATCATGATTTTGACCCATTGATTGGATATTTCTGATTCTACTTACTAGAATGAAATGAATCTCACAGGAGCCAGCAGCTTAGTTGTCACACCAAACACTGGTCCATAACACTGCCAGAAGGTCGTACTGCAATGAAACTTCAGTTCCAAGAGTTAACAGTTTCCTCACGCTCCTCCCTCTGTCAAGTATGTTTAGCTGAGCTTGTGCGTATGACTTCAGTTCATAAAAAGTTTACAAGTGCAGCTGGAATGCTTAGCATTTGATTGTTACATAAATAAGTATTTGAGAACATATGTAAACTTGACAGTGTTAGTACCAGATGTTCCAGTAACACAATAATGTACTTTGAATGTCCCTTCTCATTTCGGCTTGTTTATTTTGGCACTCTTTCGTTATCTGCTAAGTTTCAGATAAGCACATATTAACTCCATCCATAGTGTTGATCCTCTTATTGTTACAATCAAGTTAGATGTATTACATTTAGTGTGTAGAAGTACAAATAGCATAGACATTAATACACAAAGTCACTTTTTACACATCCCCATAAAATACAAATATTTCACTTCCTTAATGTTTATGGTATATAAAGAATAAAGAAATCTTCTCTGGGCATATGAATGTACTCTCACCTATTTAGGAATTGCCTTTCCAATTATGAGTTTTCCAAGTATTTTCTTTCTCTTTTTGACCACCAGGCACTTCAATTAAGAGATTTCTGTCTCTTGCACAAATTCCCCTGCCTTCCTCAGGTCTTTTCCATCCCCTCACCATAGTTGACTCTATCTTGATATGTAAAAGCTATTGGCATTCAGAAGCACAATTTTTGCTGCTTTTTGGTTTTATTTTGCAGTTATTCCAAACTCACTGAAGAATTGTGAAAATAAGAATGGTACATAGAACACTTATATATCTTCTTGCCAGATTCACCTGTTGTTGACATTTTGCCCCATTTCCTTTATCAGATGAGTGTGCTCACTCGCTGTCTCTCCCTCTCTCTTTGCATATGTGTATGTATGTGTGTATATATATACATATATATATATATACCATGTATATATTATGAATGTGTTTATGTATGTATGTATACATGTGCACCCACATTTTTTTTCTGAACCTTTTAAAAGTTAGTTGCATGATCTTTTACTCATATACTTCAGTGTGTATTTTTTCTCAGAATAATATTGTCCTACATACAAGTAAATTTTAAATAGATATATTTTTTTTCCTAATCGTCCATCTGTATTCCAATTGTGTTTGTTAACCCAATGGTATCCATTGTAAGATACCCAGGTCTGGGGCTTCCCTGGTGGCGCAGTGGTTGAGAGTCCGCCTGCCAATGCAGGAGACACGGGTTCGTGACCCGGTTTGGGAGGATCCCACATGCCGCGGAGCGGCTGCGCTTGTGAGCCATGGCCGCTGAGCCTGCGCGTCCGGAGCCTGTGCTCCGCAACGGGAGAGGCCACAACAGTGAGAGGCCCGCGTCCCACAAAAAAAAAAAAAAAAAAAAAAAAGATATCCAGGTCTTACTTTTGGACTCAGATTGCACATGTTGTGTGTGTTCCGTATAGTTATAGGGCTCTGGGAACCTTAGTGGCCCAGCAGTTTACTAGGGAAGTAACTTATTTAGAGGAAAAAATCCAAACATGGTCAAGAATGAAAGCAAAAAGTTTAAGCCAGAAATTCAGTTCTAAGCCTCAGAATGAGAGGTTATGCAAGGCCCAAAAAGGACAATCAATCATGAGATTGGGAAACGTGGTACAATATGTGTTAAGCCAAGAGATTTAAAATGAATGCCCTGAGATTGATGGAGGTCTGTCTTTATGTGAAAACATCTCTACGGTAAAGAAGCAAGCTTGACAACCTAAAAGAGCCAGATTCTGCCTTGCTTGGGCTTTGCCATAGAAGATTGTGACTCAGTTAGTCACATGGCTTTTGTGAGATGAGATTCCCTCAGTGATCCTCTGGAGCAGAACCAAAATGGCTTCAGAGATGAAGGAGTCCAAGACCTCCTGTACTGGTTGCCTCTGATCATGAGGGAAGGGGTAGAGCGCCATCCAAGTAAGAGTAAAAATAGTAAGAAGTAACAGGGAAAAGGAGTAAAAGGCAAGTGAGCAAATGATTTCTAATTTTCAGAGTGGACCTAGGAATCATGCTTCAGGTTTGTCCAATGGATGCAGCACAGTTCTGGAGGGAAGAAAGTCAGCGAAGTTTACTGCTTGAATTGTTTCCTTTGGTGGAAAATGTGTTTTATTTGTATGTAATATTGTAAAAAAATTTTTTAGAAACACACTGTGTTATAAATTTCAAGCTTTCCTCCAAAGATACAGGAAAACAAGAAAAATGTGCATGAAGTTAAGTAAGAGTAGACCTAATTAGCATTCTTATAGAATGAGCTGTAGATTTACTGGAGACTTACAAAAGGGAAAAATACCAGAGCACCAGGCTAGCACATCAATCATTTGAAATTGTCTGACAGTCTTGAAGAGGATATCCTGGCTGCAGAAAGCACATAGCTGTCTTAAGGCTAGGGGCCCAGGTCAGAACTTAATAAGAACAAAAGATGAGCAATTTTGAGAGGAACCAGCTGGCTTAAGGTGATCCAAAGTGCACAGATGTTAAAGGCTTACTGTTCCAACAATACCATTACCTAACACAAGACTTACAGAATAACCATCAAAAAAATTACACAACTTGATTTACCACGTTGACCCTTGAGATCTAACAATATATGTGTTTCTGTTGCACCATACTAATTTTCTATTTCTACTTTCATGTTATTTTACTTTGTGTCTTCTGGTTGATGGCTGTAAGAAAGGACAGAATTTCTTATAAAAGTTGAAAAATAAAAGGCAACTGGTCTTTCTTAGAAATATATATAGAATCCTGTTTGTGTGAGATATTTAAGTAGGTTTTTAAAATGGCTTAAGCACAATAACCAGGAATCTATAATTTCCTCTGTGCTTGCATCAAAATTCCTCAAACTCTTAACACAGGTGGTTTTGTGGCAAGCAGAGAGATGGTAGATCTCAAATCAATTATGACCCTTCTGATGTGGTAATCGAATGTAAAAGGGAGTAATCTAAAACATAAAATCCAAGTGGTTTGAGTCATGGGAGTAGTCAGGAACTGAAAACAAAAGTGGTTTGGAAAATGTTCATTTTGCTAGTGCAGAGTATGTTGCAGTTAAAGTCATGAAAGATATCTCTACTTTCTTTAAGACTGTGGTCATTGTCTTCTATCAGTGATATTGAACACTTTGTGAGTGCAAGAAATGTTACTGATAATTACATGGAGGCATTACATACCCTAGAAAAGAGTCACTGTGTACCATTTAAAGATATTTAAAATGAATCACCCACCCTATTATAGTAGAATCAACTCTTTGACTCGGAGGTACCCAACTTTATTTATTTAGTAAGGAGTATTAAGTACTTAAAAATAAAAAACCTTTATGCCTGTCTCTGTGGCATTACTGAGTACATGGGCTGGCCATGTGAAAATTCCTTGTCGCGTGCGCCATGCCATACAGGGAGGCTTCCCCATTTGCACTTAAATAAAGATGTGAAGACAATAATGTTAAAAGTGATCCTCTATGACTGGTTGTCTCTATTTTCAATTCTAGGACATAGTAACTGCATAAATAAGCAGGATTTCAAATTTGATTATTAAACTCTGTAAGTACATCACGTTCTTTTGTTATTTGTATTCAGAGAATGTGAGAGTGAAGCTATCTAATTTAGCTGCATCTTGCCTCCTTTTAAAAAAAAAAAACATCAAAATAGCTTCATGGATGAGCTTTGAAGAATGGCTTAAACATACTGTTTTTTTCTTTCTTTTCAGGTTAGTGTCACTTCAAAAATAAAAATAAAAATAGGCACTCTTACTGGAACTTTAGGAGTAATGCTGGGTATAAACAGGCTTAGAATATACTTAACTGTAGTAATCCTTCCCGACACACATCGAGATGAATTAATAACCAGATTTGGCATTTCAAGTATTTTTTACCCAGGGCAAGGGCTTTAAGGTGTTTTCGTGGTATTAGAGAGTTTAGAGATGAAGAAGGTGCCATTTATTATTTTCTCTTTCTGTCAGCTTAGGACTTCTCTTTGCAATCACGTTTATAATACTGGGCCTAACTGTTCTTAAATGTTTTACCTGTTGAAGAATGTTCCAGTCAATGTATAGCCAAGGTTTTGACTGAATAATAGTCTGTTAAAATCAGATAAGATAATTTATTGGAAAGGAACCTGGACTTGGAATCATAAGTGAGTTCTAGTCAGGAATCTGCAACGTAACTTGTATTGATCTTGAGCAAATCACTTCCTGTCTCTCGGTTCCTCATTTTCTCATATGAAATGCAAAAGATTTTGGGTAGGCTGCAAGATTCCTCTGGTGTGAAATGGATTCCATCAGTTAAGCATCAAATAAATAAGTCCTTTAATCATGTTTACCACATCAACTGATCAGTTCAGCCAAAATATTTAAACCATTTATAATAAGACTACAAACAATCAGAAAACGACATTGTTACATCTTGAGAATGTCAGGTATCTGCTTTCCTAATATTGGTACTACTTTGCCAAGTAATAGCAATTTAAAAGATCTTTCTCTCAAATATGATAGTAGTATACCATGTTGCTGCACTATTTTCTAAAAGAATACAACCACAGGTTACCTACTGCCAGGGTCATAGATGATCAATGAAAAAAGTGATTAACTTTCACAATCCTACTTTCTCATGGGATTCAAAGAAGAAAATATCTGTCCTCCTTAAAAAAAAGATGGTTCCATACATTCCCATTCCTCCAAAAAGCTGAATGTCCAATGGAAAGTAAGTAGTCATGAAACCCTTTTTTTTAACTTGGTAACTCACTGATTTGAATAATTTTCTCTTCACCAAAACTGATAGAATGTTTTACTGTATCAACAGATTATTTCTGATTGCAAAGACATAACCTCACAGTATTCTTATAGTGAAAAAAGCATAGAATTTCAAGTCAGGAGATCTAGATGCAAGAATCTGTTCTATCACCTATCATATACATATGATTAGGGTAATTCTTTTAACATCTTTGAGCCTCAGTTTCCTTATTTTTAACAAAGTGGTAGCAGGAATACTTACTTTTCTCTGGAGCTGTTGTCTGGATGCAATGAAATAATGAATGTGAATCATAAAGGCTAGTGTGCATTGTTAACATTGTGTTTAAAAATATTCAAAAATAATTAATATTTCATAAATTTTTATTTCCATCTGACTACATATTATTAAAACTCAAATATTAAAGGGGAAGAAAGGAAGGGAAATGGAACCAAAGTTTCTTGAGCACCCTGCCACAATGTCAGGAAAAGCTGGACAACAGCTTTATCCCTAACTCCTACATAATGTACTTTCTAACTCCTGTGTTAGAGACAGGGCCTCACATGTTATCACCTCCGTAACAGAAGGGAACTAACTACCTTTCTGGGTGCTGTAAATTGTGGAATAAAGAACAGTTGCTCGAATATGGAGAAACTCTAGGTTTTCCTCCACTACCTCACTCCTGTACCATTTCTCCAAATTTTATTTTCTTAATCTATAAACCATCCATAATCATATCACCTACAAGTCTAATGGATGTGGCTGCACACCAAGCTGTGAACTGATTTTCTTATCGGAAGATTGCTATTTGAGTTGAAATCCAGGTGGATTTTTTTAGTTGAAATGCCATGAGAAAAAAAAAATGAAAACTTTCTTCATTATGAATATGAGATAATTACTTTTCAAAAATTGCAGCCCTAATCCAAGAAGGGGCCACAAGGTTTAATTGTGGGTATGCTATTTACAGATTAATTAGGACGTTTAACTTCATTTTTTATACCACAGAATTAATCCCATAAAAATTAGTGATCTCGAAGGAGTCAGTTGTCAACTCTGACAGGATCCCTTTGCCATAATCTATTAAAATGCTGCTTTTATCTTGTCTTGCCTGTGTCATATTTTATGGATTTTTTCATAAACACTGCCTATACTTCATAAATGTCTCAATTTTCTAGTCTATTAACATTACTTCAAAAGCAATTGATAAAAGAGTAGGGCATGCATGAAATAATACACCAATAATGTGAAGTGCTGGAGGCAAGAACAGTGGGTAGGATCTGCACAGCTTGTGAGCTGAAACAATGAAAGGTTGTTTTATCTACTATGATAAAGAAACAAATGATCATTTTTGATAGTAGAAAAAAGATTGCTAGTAATTGGGCAGATGAAAAATGGGTTTCACAGAAAATACAGCATATTTTGAAAATGAAACTGAAATGAGAAAATAAACATCCCCAAGTATATGTTTACATTATGGGGAACCTTTTCCATTTGGTTACTAAAGATTTGGTATTCGGCCTGATTTAGCTTAGGCATGATAGTCTTATTCTAATTGTAAACAATATTTCTTTTGTATGCATATATTTAATAAACCTATTAATATATGTATGTTATCTATTAACTACAATAAATGTTAGAATTAGTTTTTTTAATCTTTATAATTTTATTATTTTGGTTTTTGAAATAAGTTTAGTTTTTCTTTTGAATGTATAAATGATATGTCTGTAGCATCCTCTTTATTTTATTTTTCTCTTTATATTTTTAAAGCGCTAGTATCTGACCTAGGTTGATATAATGAAATGAGTACCTTATCTGGATTTGTGCCACAAATCTAAGTCACAAGTACATAATCAGACATCTTAAAACATCAGTTATTAAATCAATCAAATAAATATATTTAAATCAATCGAACAGAAGACAAAGAAAAGAAGGAACATTAAGTAGATGCAGAATTCCTGATTTTCCTTTCATTTTATTCTTTATATTTTACCACCTGATTTAGCTAAATGAAACCATATGCTGTTCTGGACTTTCATTTTTAAAATATCATGCTTTATGAAATGAGTGACCATAGGTCCCAATATGCCTGGACAATCCCAGGCATATTGTTTACCTGTAATTATCAATAACTCCTTCTCTCACTTTCAAAAATGTTTTGACTTGGAAACAAGACTATTTTGTTGTTGCTCAGGTCAAGAAATAGGCTTGACTAACTCCATTGTGATCATTCAGTTCTAACACTTGGAAAGTGAATGGTTTTTCTCAAACTGAGAGATAGTGATAGAATAGGTTGTTGCATTGTACTAGTGGTACTCTATGAAGTACGCAATGTAATTGAATAGGACCCAGCATAATGATACTGTATGTTCCTGTGACCTCACAGGGGCACGAGAAATCATGATCAAGGAGATTTTGTAGTCCTCAAATGTTGCAAAGAATATTTGAGAACGCTGATCTTCAGTACTAATGTAAGGAAACAGTCACCAGAATTATGTGAGTAATATCCAGACTTACCATGTAGGGTAAAAGACAGTAAGCAACATAACAGTTTACTAACCTGACCTAATTTCCACCCATGTCCCAAACTCATTTTTTTCAATCTTCCCCATCACATCATAAATATTCACCCAGTTGTTCAAGCCAAAAACCTGGGGATTTTCCATGTCTCCTCTTTCGTCCACTGTATGCACCAACAAATTCTGCCCCTTCTACTCCTAGAACCGAGTCAGAGTCTTGTTTTTCTTCCCCACCCTCACAATCGTATTCCAAGCTACCTTCAGCCTTCTCCATGGTCTTACAACAGCTGTGTTATCTGATTTCCCCACTTCTCCTCTTGCCTTTTTCCCCCAAAATTCATTCTCCACATAGTACTCAAGGTGACATTTTTTCTAAGAAATTTTTGACATATTTATTTATTTATTTTAAAATTTTTATTAGAGTATAGTTGCTTTACAATGTTAAGGTGACCTTTTAAGAATATAAATCTGCGAAGATAAACAAGTGAGATTTCATCAAACTAAAAACCTACTACACAGCATAGGAAACAATCAACATAGTGAAAAGGCAAACTATGGAATAGCAGAAAATATTTGCAAACCATATATCTAATAATGGGTACATTTCCAAAATATATAAGGAATTCCTACAACTCAAAGGCAAAGAAACTAGTAACCTGAATTTAAAAGGTCTAAAGACTTAAATAGACATTTCTTCAAGGAAGATACACAAATGACCAACAGGTAATGTCACTAATCATCAAGGAAATGCAAATCAAAGTCACAGTGAGATACCACCTCATGCCTATTAAGATGGCCATTTAAAGAAAAGGACGACAAATGTTGACAAGAATGTGGAAAGGTTGGAACCCTTGTACACTGTTAGTGGGAATGCAAAATGGTATTCATATGGAAGACATATGAAGGTTCCTCAAAAAAATAAAAGTAGAAATACCATATGGTTCAGCAATCCCACTCTGGGTATTTATCCATAAGAATCGAAATCTTGAAGAGATATTAGCACTCTCGTGTTCCACAGTAGCCAATATGTGGAATCAACCTAAATGTCCATTGATGGATGAATGGATAACAAACATGTGGTGTATACATACAATAGCATATTATTCAGCCTTTTAAAAAAAGAAAATCCTGCAATATGCAACACAATATGGATGAACCTTGAAGACATTATGCTAAGTGAAATAAGTCATTCATAGAAGGTCAAATATTGCGTGATTCCAGTTATATGAAGTATCTAAAATAGTCAAACTCATAGAAGCAGAAAGGAGAATGTTGGTTGCCAGAGGCTGGTGGGAAGGAGAAATGAGGTGTTGCTAATCAACAGATAAAAAGTTCCAGTTATACAAGATAAATAACGTCTATAGATCTGCTGTACAACATTGTGCCTATAGATAACGATGCTATATTGTACACTTAAAAATTGTACACTTAACAGTACTGTTAAGAAGATAGATCTCATGCTACATGGTCTTACCACAATACTATAAAAATTTTTTATGTAAACCTGATTACATAATTCAGTACTTTAAGTTGAGGATAAAATCCAAGCTCTTCACTGTGGTCTATGAGCACTATATGATAGAACCCATCTCCCTCATCTCCTGTCATTCTCTCCCTTTTCCCCATTCTCCAGCCACACTATCTTTTACTTATGTCCATCCAGCATACCAAGCTTATTCTTGTTTGATGTTGCCTCTGAATGTCTGGCTCCTTTTTCATCAGATTATCTTTTATGAGGCCATCCCTGATTATCTTATTGAGTACTATTTCAACTCACCCCTCACTCCAGTTCCTTTCTTACCCACCCTGGTTCTAGACCAGTGATGATGACTTGAAGGTAGCTTTGTCAGTTACCTTGGCAAATATCAGCATAGTAGCTAACATTTATTGAGCTCTTACGAGGTAGGTGCCAAAACTGTTCTTAAGGTTTCACATGAATTCTACTTCCCACAATAATCCTATGAGATAGATGCTATTATTATTCTCTCTTTATAGATGAGAAAACCAAAGCACAGAAAGGATAAATAACTAACTAGGATCTGGCAAAACCAAATTTTGAACACAGATTTTCTGGCTCTTTACCACTACCCTGTGCTGCTTTCTGTGTAGTAGCGTGAACGAAGCCATGTAGTCAGGAGAGTCTTTGGGGGGTTTGAAGACTAACGTGATTACAGAAAAGATAAAACCACTTGAGGACAAAGGCCAGAAACAGCATAGGTGACTCACCACTACTGATTATGGACAGAAAAAAGCAGAGCCTGGCACCAGCCAAGATGAAAAGGTAGGCCAACTGGTGATAAGTCAAGTGCAGATAGAAGGATGAAAGCAGAGGCAGGCATGAAGGCTGCCGGGCATGCTGAGCTCTTGTGTGTGAGTTCAGCTCTAGGCTCTCTTTTCATGCTGTACTTCCTTTCTGGGTAATCTCATCCATACATATGACTTCAGTTACCACTTATGTATATACAAATGACTCACAAATTTATCTCCTTAGTCTAGATCATTCCTTATAGCTCCAGACTTTTTTATTGAAGTATAGTTGATTTACAACGTTGTGTTAATTTCTGTACAGCAAAGTGACTCAGTTATACATATGTATATTCTTTTTCACATTCTTTTCCATTATGGTTTATCACAGGATATTAAATATAGTTCCCTGTGCTATACAGTAGGACCTTGTTATTTATCCATCCTATATATAATAGTTTGCCTCTGCTAATCCCAAAGTCCCAATCCTTCCCTTTCCTTCCCTACCCTCCCTCCCCCTTGGCGATCACAAGTCTGTCCTCTATATCTGTGAGTCTGTTTTTGTTTTGTAGATATGTTGATTTGTGTTGTATTTTAGATTCCACATGTAAGTGATATATGGTATTTGTCTTTCTGACTTAACTTTGCTTAATATGATAATCTCTAGAGCCATCCATGTTGCTGCAAATGGCATTATTTCATTCTTTTTAATGGCTGAGAGTATCCCCCCACATCTTCTTTATCCATGCGTCTGTTGATGGACATTTAGGCTGTTTCCATGCCTTGGCTATTGTAATAGTGCTGCTAAGAACATAGGGGTTCATGTATCTTTTCGATTTATAGTTTTGTCTGGGTATATGCCTAGGAGTGGGATTGCTGGATCCTATGGAGAGCTCCAGACTTTTTGTGTGTGTGTGTGTGTGGCTGCATTGGGTCTTTGTTGCTGCACGTGGGCTTTCTCTAGTTGCAGCAAGCAGGCTTCTCATTGCGGTGGCTTCTTTTGTTGCAGAGCACAGGCTCTAGGCACACAGGCTCAGTAGTTGTGGCACTTGGGCTCAGTAGTTGTGGCTCGCGGGTTCTAGAGCACAGGCTCAGTAGTTATAGTGCACGGACTTAGTTGCTCCGCAGCATGTGGGATCTTCCCAGAGCCGGCCTTGAACCCGTATCCCCTGCATTGGCAGGCAGATTCCTAACCACTGCGCCATCAGGGAAGCCCCAGACTTTTATATCTAATGCCATTTTGTCATCTCTTCCCACATGTGTCAAGAGAAATCAAACTTAGCATGCCCAAACCACAATTCATGATTTTTCCCTTAAACCTTGGCCTCTCCCAATGGCCCTAAGTCGGTGACACATAAACACAAAACCTTGGTGTCACTCTTCAAATCTCCCTTTTCCTTACTCTCATTTTTCGTATCCAAATGTGATAGGATATCAAATGATCTTCTTCCTAAATATCTCTGCAATCCATTCACTTCTTGCCATTTCTCCCCAGAGTCTTAGTACAAGCTCCCATCATTACTCACCCAGATTATGCTAGCAGCTTCCTCATTGGTCATGGTATCCCTCTGGCTCTCCAGCCAGAGTGATATTTTCTTAGAAGTGCATAATTGATAGTGTTGACACCTTTATTCCTTCTCCATCACGGCTCTTTCCACCTCAACCACACTGTCAGCTCCCATTCATTCATTCAGCTACATTCTAGGAGCTGAATATGCAGCCCTGGTCTTATAGATTTATATTTTAGTGGAGAAGCAGACATTAAATACAGAAACAAATAGAATAATTTCCGATTCTACTAAGTACTGTGAGGAAAATAGATTAGGACACAGAGATAGATAATAATTAGGAGAGGTGTCACTTTTGGGTTAGAGAGTCGGGAGAGTCTTTTCCCCAAGGATTAGCTGTGTGAAGATCTGGAGAAAGAGGCAGGAAGGAGCTGGGGTGGGGAGAGCATAGTGAGTGAGAAAGAAAATAGTCAGAGATAAGGTTGAAGAGGTAGGAGGTGGGGATAAGGGATGAAGAAAAAGGGATGATCTGGCACATATTCTGGAGGTAGGGCTAACAGAATTTGCTAATGGTTGGTAAAAGAAAGGTAGGAATTAAGGATGATGCCTAGATATTTGGCTTGACCATCAAATGAATGGTAGTCCTATAAATTGAGATAAGGAAGAGTAGAGAAGGAGCAGGTTTGGTGGGGGTGGGGGAAAATTGAGTTTTTGTTTCTGTTTTTGTTTTTTTTTGGCTGGGGCAGGTTAACTTTACAATATCTGGTAGACATCCAAGTGGCTGTATCAAGCAGGTAAATAATTATATGAGCCGGGACCTCAAGGGAGAGGGCAGGGCTATAGATATAAAACTGAAAGTCATAGCATTTAGATGGAGATTAAAATCTGGAAACTGGGGGATTCCCTGGTGGCGCAGTGGTTGAGAGTCTGCCTGCCGATGCAGGGGTCGTGCCCCGGTCCAGGAAGATCCCACATGCCTTGGAGCGGCTGGGCCCATGAGCCATGGCCGCTGAGCCTGCACGTCCAGAGCCTGTGCTCCGCAATGGGAGAGGCCACAACAGTGAGAGGCCCGCGTAACGCAAAAAAAAAAAAAAAAAAAAAAAAAAGTCTAGAAACTGAATTAAGTTACCTACAGAGAAAAGACAGAAAAGTAAAAAGGAGAGGGATCAAATCCTGAAGCACTCTTAATAAGATCAGTTAATCTCCTTTTATGGATCTCTATCTGTTAGAGATAAAAAGAAAACCCAAGTATGGTATCTCAGAAGTGAAGGAAGTACTTAAAGAATGAGGTGGTGGGGAACAATAAAGAAGAATTAGGCAGCAGGACAGATGCTACTCTGAATAGAATAAGGTGAAGATGGGGAACTGACTTCTGGATTTGGCAAAATGGGGGTTGTTGAGAACTTAGACAAGACTGAATTCAACAGACTGGTGGAGAGAAAAGCCTGATAGCTATTGGTTAAAGTGCAAGTGGGAGAAGAGACAGTGGTTATAGACAACACTTTCTAAGATTTTTGCCATATAGAGGAACAGAAATAGGGCAGTTGCAAATTGGGGCCAAGAGATTACTGTTTTTCAGGTGGAAGTCACTGCAGCATATTTTTATGTTAATGGGTATAATCCAAATGAGAGGATAAAACTGAACACATAAGACAGATAAATGGTATTTTCAGAATCCAAGCCTTTGTGTTGGCAAGATGGATGGGAACTTTAAGTGGAGTGGTTAATCTTAAATAGAAGCAGGGATGATTCTATTGTGATCTAAGGGAAGGTGCAATATGTGGGCTCATCTGTTTGTAGATTTGGTACTCGGAAAATGAAATAAGAAGCCAGGTCATCAGCTTAGAGAAGATGAGGAATAAAATTGTTGTCAGGAGAATGGGAAAGTTAAAATATTAGGGAAATGTAGTAGGACTGGGCAACAAGAAAGGCCTGCTTGAAATCTGTGATCATAAATTTAATGTGGTACCTGCCTGCACAATCATGTGTTTTTCTCCAGCAACATTCAGCAGCTTGGATGGTGGCACAAAGCAGTTGGAGAGTTGGGTGTAGCTTTGGGGGTTTTGACAAATAAAACTGGGTAGCAAAGGGCAAAGGAGTTAAAGGTATGATGAAAGGAATAGAGCCTGGAATCTGAGACAGGCAAGGAGGGATGAGAACATATGAAGGGGGAGGTAGGAGTACAGTAAAAAGTGGTAGAGTCAGTGAATTGGAAGTCTTCTAAAAAATCTAGAAGGAGGAGACTGGAACAAGTAAGCTCTAAAATTAGAAGGTGGTAGTTAGCAAATGGGATATTTAAAATCAAGATTTTGAAAGTAATTTGGTTATTGGTGATGACGAAGTTGGTCAGTGTTTTTCACACTTTTTGGACTGGACACAGTAAATAATATGATTTTCAAAACAACTTAGAATGCTCATACGTATATGACATGTAACTGAAAGAAACGTTTATGAAACAGTGTTTACCTTACTTAAAGTAATAAGCTAATATTTTAAAATCTAATCTATGTTATACTTAAAAGAAGAAAAACTGTTTATAACTCATTAAATCAAATCAAACATTATTTATTTTTATGATTACTAACGGACCAAAACTTGTAGTTTTGTAAACACATTAGAGTCTACATTAGAGTTTGTACCCTAATGACCCTGGGAATGGGTAGTTAAGGTGGAGTGGGGACAAAGGTTGTTGGAAATGTGTGATTCAGACCCCTGAGAGTCCACAGGCAGATGGATTATCTGTCTCAACATGGAAGCCACCAAGGATGACAGGAGTAACGGCACAGTGGAAGACCGTGAAATAGATGCTCTCTTAGTCCATGAATGAGTTTGGTGATGAGGTGATAGGTGCTTGACGATATAAAGTAGGGGAAGTGGTGATAAAGTCTGCTGGTGGTTTGTGCTTCTAAGAGGCCATAGGTTTTAAGGAACTGGAAAGGACACACCAGCCCCAAGTCCTATAGTGTGGGGTGGGAAAGAAAAAAAGAGCTCCATCTTGAAAGCCTCAGGGGAAGATGTGGACTTGGAATATAGCCTGGTTTCACTGTGAGCAATAAGGTGAAGAGAAATTTGAGAGAAGGGATAGTGGATAGGGGGAATTTTATTGCTGTGGGATGGTTTGGGCCTTCTGTAGGGCCCAGGGGAAGGCTTTGGGAGGTCAGAGATGGGTGGGAGATGGAGTCAAATGTAAATGACTCAGGAGGCTTGGACTGAAATGAACATGGATCTGATTATTCTTGATGATAATGTAGGGAGAGGTGGGAGGTCAGTCTATATGACCTCCCTGACCAGACTCTTACAGCACCTTGTACCTCACCTTTAATCTATTTATCCATGTGTCACAACTGCAGTTTTACACCTATCTGTGGGATTGTTGTATCAAACTTGACTCCTTTACTAGACTAAGCTCCATACAAAAGGGACTATACCTGCTTTTGTTCACTATTGTATCTCAAGCACAGTGTATGGCATATAGTAGGTACTCAGCAATGATAAATTGAATTAATGAAATCAGAGCTAGAAGATGTTGATGACCAAAAAAGGCGGGGGGATAGGAGTGAAGCAGTACAAAGGGAGCTAAAGAGAACCAACAGGAGATACTGTTGAATTTGCAAGGAGGACATCTTGCTGCAATCAGTGAGGCTCCTTTGGAAGATTTACAGCTCAATCCTCATGGACGTAACCTAGCCGATCTTGAAGGGACAATACTGTGAACCTAGTGTCTGAAAGCAGAGAACTATCGAAAGACTATATTAATTACCAATAAAGAAGTTGTTAGATGGAAATTTGGGGGGAAAACAAAAATCTAGAGACAACTTCAAAGATGACTTCTGTAAGAACCTAGTCCTGACTAAGGAAGTAACAACTGTTACAGTTCTGTAGGTGTCTGAGGGGACAGGGTGGACCTAGGAGAGAAGAGGTGCTTTTGGCATGGGGTGGAGCGGGGTGAGAAGAATGAGAGAATAGGATAGAAAGTAGCATTGCAACATTCTGAAGCAGGGAAGCAGTGGGCCATATTTGGAATAGATTCAGGAACTGGGGCACTTTAGGGAGTGTGGCCATGCCAAAGACAGTTATTTGGGAAAGAGAGAGTTGGTCAAAGTTGGAACAAATGATTTAACTACCTGGGATGTGGGGCTCTCTCCTACCTGAGTAGGACTTGGAGTCTAGAGGTTGGAATGCCAAAGGTTTGTGGGAACTGTACTCTTCCCTTATGCTACCAAGTGTCACCCAAGACAAATATCATAAGACAGTAGTACAGAGTTAGCTCATCTTTGACAAAAGTCATAACAAAGTTGAAGAATCACCTCTAGGGAAGATTTCGTTCTGTTTCCATTTTAATTTTGTACCAGTCAGGAACAGCGTTACATTCCTTTCACACCCACCCCCTCTGTGCATTCATAGTGCATACTCTTCATTTTTCTTGTTAAGACCTGCATGTGAGAAGTGATTTTTTTTCCTTACTGGATCATCATTCAATAGCAGAGTAGGACACCTCTGAGCAATCACTGAGTTTCATCTTTCTGTCACAGAGGAATTCAGTGACTCACCTTTTGCAACTGCATTAACTCCTTCAGGCCAAGAGGCCACTGGCCAGCATTTTGGAGGAAGTAATTTACTAAATGGTGCCTTTGTGGCCAGAAAGGCTTAACACACATAAAAGAGAGAAACCACAAATTCCATTTCTTCTCTTCAGAGTGTTGGAAACAATTAGGATTAATTATGTGTTTTTGTGTGGAAGAGATGATATGAATTTCAATGGCATATAGAAAAAAAAAAGATAAACCTATTTTTTAAGGGAAATAATTCCAGTTTAGGTCCATTATAGCTACACAATATCATTATGAGATATGAGAAGGAGATAACTAAATTATTCATATTATAGTTTTATTTGTATTCTATTCCTTATTTTTCCTGTAAAATGTCCCTATTAGTTATTAAAACTAGCATGTTTTGTAAAGAGATTTATGTTAATTACAAAGAAAGATTCCTTGCTTAACAGCAAATTCTATAGTGAATTTCAGGGTTTTTTAATGTGTGATTTCTATGGTGTAGAATATTTCTTGCTAATGGTTCGTGCCATCTATATATTTAGTGATCTTTGAACCCCATGTTCATTATTATGGTTATAGCTGTACCGAAATGGCAACATATTATTAAAATATGAAGCACTGATTGGAGAAACTAGATATAATTATGCTTGTAAGGAAAACAAATCTTCTAGGAGATTTTAGAAAACAAAATAATACCTTTAAAATGTTGTACTCAAAGTAAACACATTATGACAGATGACAAATACCAGGTTTTCAAAAAAGAAGGAGAGAGACTGAACACAGTATCAAAGGCCATCTCAAAAAATTTGCTCACTTCAAAAAACTTACTTTTTTAATAGGAGGTTTTCCAGAATTTTCTTTTGATAGATTTGAAATGTTTTATTATACAAATGAGTAAATATAGTCATTGTTATTTCAGCAAAATCTGAAGTCCTACCACTGGGGAGTGTCATTCCTAGCTTTGTGCTATTAATTTTTAGCCCAGTAGGTCTATTTCTGTGTCATGAAGGCTAGGAGCCTGAAAAAATAATGAAAACTCGTTCCTGTCACCAGCTGAATCAGTTCCATTATCATAATAGTGCTAACAGTTCAGGGAGAAAAACAGGTATCAAATACTCTCATATCAGGCTGCAGAAAGATCTTGTCTCACAAAAGAGACCCAGACATGGAAGGCTGAGCTTAAGCTAAATGTCCCGTAGACTGACCAAGAGTTGATCATTCATCTACTGAATTTCTCTAGAAGAGGATATATTCATTATTGTTTAGGACCAGGTAGACAATTTACATTCGCAGTATATTTTTAATGTATAATGGCTTAATAACACTGCCAGATGTTTGCAAAGTGTGTTTACTTTGGATACAACTAAAAGGAAATATATTTTTAGCACAGTAACCTTTTTGCCTATTTTTATTAAAGTAATTATTTATTTATACAAATGTGTTTTGGAATTGCATGAACATTTGAACTTTTAACACTAGTACTCCTTTTTTTTTTTTTTTTTGGCTGCATTGGGTCTTCGTTGCTACGCGTGGGCTTTCTTTAGTTCTGGGTGCGGGGGCCACTCTTTGTTGTGGTGTGCGAGCTTCTCATTGCGGTGACTTCTCTTGTTGCAGAGCATAGGCTCTAGGCGCGCACGCTCAGTAGTTGTGGCTCACGGGCTCTACAGCGCAGGCTCAGTAGTTGTGGCGCACGGGCTTAGTTGCTCTGCGGCATGTGGGATCTTCCCGGACCAGGGCTCGAACCCACGTCGCCTGCATTGGCAGGCGGATTCTTAACCACTGCACCACCAGGAAAGCCCTAGTACTCCTTTGAAGGCTTAGTTCTGAAAGCTTTCTGAGAAAGGGAAAAAGTGCTTATATGAGGAAGCACGTAAGCTGGTAATGAATCAAGTAGTAGGGGAAAGAGGTGGCAATTGCTGAGGTCAGAAAAAAAGAGTGAGCAAAGAGAATTGAACAAAATCACAAGAAAGACAACAGTGGTATATGAGATAAGAAATAAAGCAGTGAAAACTATCTCAGAAGAAAAGAAAAAATAAGACCCAGAAAAAAAAAATGTACGTATCACAAAAAGTTACCACCCTGACAGCATGATTCCCATTAATCTCTACCTAAACACCTTTCTTCGTATCTGTCTGGTCATTTGTAAACAGACAAGGCTGAGCTATCTGCCTTAAGCCCTAAGGTATTACAACATCATCTTTTGTAGCTGGGACTCTGGAAGTAAATCCTGGAAAATTGGGAGGGACTGCGAACATTACGAGTTTATAAGAAAACTTCTGCCACTTACCCTCCATTAAGTCATAAGAATATCTTATCCAAATAAGCAGAAAATATGAAAGAAGAGCCAAAAATTTTTAAATTACAGGATTTATACATAAAAGTAATTTAAGAGTGTGATATTGTGGAGTTTTATCTTAACATAAAAATCTATAGGCTGAACTGTGTTAGAATATTGTGCTTCCCTTGTTATTGTTTACCTAACCAGTGTTTAACATTTTTCCTACTCATTGTTGATTGTCAGGTCATAGGCATGTAGGTTTTTATTTTAAATTACTATCAAATTGTAAAGACAAAAAAGACAAAATATCAGCGAGGTGATTTTCTGTAATGCTCCTGGTTTCACTTCTTTGAGGAATAAGTTAATTTTCTGCTAATGGTTTTGGAGACTAGGTAAGCAACTTCCCCTATTGCCTGTAAGTAACTTACATAATGGACATTGTTTCTTTTGGACACATTTGACTTGTGTTGCGAACTTTTAATGAAAACTACTTGAGAATGGGATGAGTTTAATTATTTCTTTTGCCTTCTGAAATCCATTGTAATTGATTAGTCGGGATTATACTGCTACCAAAGAAACAAATAAAAAATACCATGTATCATATAAACCAGAAGTGAAAAACACCCCAACCTTCTAGTGACCAACACTATGGCATGCACAAAGGGCGATGCATTAGGTGGTGGAGGGAGGGACGGAAGTGGATAATTATTTGTAGCAATGCTTTTACTGTTGTTGGAATGAGACAGACTAACAGTGGCAGCAGTCATTTTGCTGAATCAAAGTCCATGTTAGTCGCATTATACACTGCCACAAAAGGTTGTTAAGGCTGGTATTAGCATGTACCACTGAGGACATTGGAAGGACTCGATCTGTCACACTAAATCGCCTTCTTGCCCTCAACCATTGAAGTCTCCAGCTCCTCTGACATGTTCTTTCATTAATGGCCTGGCCTTGACAACTGATCCTAATTGCCTCTGAACCGCACTTCATGTATTATTGGTGTCTGCCTGCCCTGGTTCATGTCAACAAGCCACAGCATGCACAGGGTGTGCCCAGTGCCTTTGCTGAAGTCACGCTCACATTGTCTATTCCTCTGAGGGGTCCAGGTCTCGCTGGGAGTAAAGTCGAACGCTAAAGATCCTCCTGTCTCTTCATAGTAATACTTTCCTGTCATTTTGTGCTATAAGGACCCACTAAAACATTAAACCAATAAGGCAGCATTTTATTAAAGCAGAGATATAAATGCTGACTTAAATTTGCCCTTACTTCAGTAACTAGTAAAATGTGTGTTTATTGTAAAATCCTTTTTCTACCTTAGATAGTACAGTTTACATTCTTTTTTCCTTGATTATGCACAGCAATTTCAATTTGATACATGATAATGGCCAAAAAAGGTCTATAATATTATGTAGTTTCCAGGTGGAATTACAAATGAGACCATAATTCCCCAGAAGTAAATTATTGAAGGTTTGAATAGGATATTTTACTCCTAACACTTATCAACAGATTTGTATTTACTGCATTTTCTAGAAGTAGTTAAAATAATCAATTTTAGTGCATTACATGTATTTAGAAGTCTTTATTTTGTTCTGACATTTTCAGAAGATACCCATAAATGGCAAAACAGCTTAGATGTATTTTAATTTACTATTCTATAAGGTGAGTTATATGCAGTGAAATACTTTAAAATCTGAAACATAACATTAGAAATGCTCAAGATATTTACCTTTTTTTTTTTTTTTTTGGCGGGGTGGGGGAAGTGTCTCTGAGATTTAAAATTTACCTCATTCCTGTGACAATTTTTTACAATCACATCTCCAAACAATAATATGAGATTCTTTCAATCTTTTCATCCTTTTTTATTTATTGAAGACAGTTTTCTGGTGAGCCTTTTAAGCATGCAAGTTCTACCCATGATCATAAAAAATAAATCATAGAAGCTCTTCCGTGCTAGGTATCATTTAGCCTAATCTAGACAGTGACATTTGGGCCACTAACAGCATAATCATGGTTATTGCTACAAATTGCTCCATGTTTGAGTTTTAATGGTATAAGTAAATTATGCCACCGGGTAAAATATATGTTTCTTTGGGAATTAAACATGTTTATTTCAGCAATGTGGCCGTAGACTATCACATAGACTTTAGACTTCTTTCATGTAGTAATACTGCCACCTTCTGAAGCACAGAGGGATTGTCCTCAAGGTTAGCTGTCTGACTCTTAAGACTTCTCAGGTGGCCATTTGCAGTGACCCAGCAGCAAAAAAACTTCCAATCAAAAGCATTCCAGTCTAGAAACTGTCTGATTTTTTAAAATGATAAGGTTGATCTTAACTCTTCATTTTAAATAGCTAAAAATGAATAGAGTATCCAACAGTCAGTAAAAATGTTTTCTCTTTTCATTTTACCACCAAATGCCTTTTATTTTCTGGACTTGAGAACTACCTTGATTGGTGATTATGTATTTTTCCTGTAAGACAGCTCAGTTGATATAAAGTTAATAATTCTCATATGGAAGTTACACAGCAAGAGCAGTTGCCTGGCAGAAGTGAGGCAGTGGTGGCCACAGCTGGGGTTGTGAGAAGGGGATGGCAAATGTTGTTTTCCTATCATTCAATCAGACAGCATGCCCTTCAGCAGAACAGCAAGCCCTCCTGATTCTTTAGAATTAGTGAGATTAGCATGAAGCACGTAATGCAGGATGATGGAATTTGTCATAATTTGCATTGTCCTAGAAAAATGCGGGTTGATAGAGCGACACATCTTGGAGCATGTCATGTCCCACGGGCAGGTCACAGAGGAAGCTTGGCAGAAATAATTTTGTGATATGTGCATCAGTTGCAAATGCTTCATAAACGATTTGTCAAAATAAAATAAATAGGAAGAGGTTAGAAATGTAGAGAAAGTAGGGTCATTGCGGAAGCATCTCAAAGAACTGGATATGCCGTCCTCTGGTATCGGCAGGCATTTTCAGTGAATAAATGAAAAGACACAGAATGATTGACTTCACTCTTTTTTTAGTTTGAAATTTTTAAAGCCTTACTGGTAAGTCTTTCCTTTCTCCCTGGTCTAGGAGTCAGATCTTGGAAAATACCTGTGTGTTTCTGCAAAGTTTATTGATGGAAGCCCCTTACAGAAATTATCAAATACAGCCACATTAGGAAAGGTTTTCTGAGAGATTGCTTCTGACCTTGGTAATGTTCCCAAACTGCAGATAGGAAAGGATAATCGGCATGTAGTTGACAAAACGAACATGACAGTGTTACTTATCTGCAGCAGAATTTCTGTAAATGGGCATGTAGAATTCAGGCAAGGAGAGCATGCTTATTTAGCATAGCAGTGCAAGAAGGAGAAGGTCCAGTGTCAGGAATTATCCGTGGTTTATTTATGGAGCACCTGACAGTGATGCCACTGTCTTTGATATTTAGGAATTTCTTCTACCCAAGAACATTATAAATAGTGTTTGCAGGTTATATTGTTTATCATTTCAATATCTGCTTCTACTTCACAGAGACATTTTGCAATGTCTCCTTTATTTGTCTTTCTTTGTACATTTCAAACAAAAGATTAATGCTGGCAGTTCAGTAACACTGATCTTTTATGACAGTTGAACATTTGTGGGTTGAGGGTCTAATAAGAAAAAAAATTTTAAGTAAGGAGTTTAAGCAAAATGAAAAAGAAATCACTTGTGAGGATCAGTCTTATAATAAAAATGTTTCTTCTTACTACAGTGTTAGATAGGAAGAATACTCATTTTCTCAGATGGTTATAATTGTGGAATTAGGTTTTACGAAAACTAAAATTACCTTAGGGCACAGCTCGACATGAATAAATCTTTCAACACCCAGTATCGGGAAACATGATACACGTGAAACTAATAATGCCCTACAATTACAAGTAGATCAAGAAGAACTGTGTGAAGTTTTTAAAAAGTATTATTTATTGAGTTCTATAACATGAAAGTGACTATGAATAATTGTTAGTTCAGACCATTTTAAATCATTTGTTGTTTGTAAAATAATAGCCCTCTATATAACCTTCATATGTTTTAAAGCTTGGCCTCCTGTCTGTATTCTTCAAAACTGATTGCTCTCAAACAAACTGTTTTAATAATCAGAGATAATAACTGCTTTATGGTCCCAACTGTCCAAAGGTAGGGTTTTTTGTGAACATTTGTTTCTCTAATATATCATCTCCTGACTCATAAAAAGATTTGTTTAATGAAGCCTGTTTGCTGGGTTGTAACATTTCAGCCCAAATTTCAGCATTGTGCCCATAAGTAGATATCCTGTACAATATTTGGTGCTTTTAGAGTTGGGATTGTAGACTCCATTTTTATTGTCTATGCCACATTTTAACTACTTTTTCCATTGTCTTCTTTTTGATGGAGACTACTGTGAAAAAAAAAAAAAAAAAAAGCACCTGTTGCTTCTGTGAAATTTCTTTCCTTGCAGGAAATGTGCTTGCAGTGCCCAATAGTTTGCCTAGGTTAGAACTTCTTCAGCGTTTTCCCCTAAATGTCAAAGCCATGGTACTCTTACATAACCTTCAGAGGAGAAACCAACAAACAAAAAAACAAAGAAATTATTAGCTTTCTTTGCAGAATATTACGACAAATGATGAAAAACTTTTTCAAATATGTATTTCACCACCCACCTCCCAAAAATTTTAATAAAATAAGAGTTTTAATTATATTTTTCATATAAAGTTTTCTAAATTGATTAACCAGCGTAATGCAATAGATAGGTCAAATTTGCAGTATTTTTAAGCTTTATTCTGTTGCTCTACCTAGTGACCACTAACCTAGCAGTGCTAGTTTAACTCCGCTGTCTTATGAACTGTTTATTCAGTCATTCGTTCACTCAGTCAGCATATTCTCCTATTTATGGTGCCTCCTCTGTGTCCTTTGAAGGATATCATGCTAGAGTTTATTTCCCAGAGAGGTAGAGTGAGCAGAGAAGGCCCAATCAGTGAATTTAACCAAGAAGTATTTACTGAGCAAAGCACTGCATCCAGAGTTAATGACGTTGCCACTCTGCGAATGAGCCTCGGAAAATGAAGAGGTAGCTAAAGGAATTAGCTTATTAATGCGCTGTCATTACACCTGGACTCAATCCAGTCCTTGGTGCTTGCCTGGAAAATGCATTGTATTATCAAAGGATATGGTCATCTTCAAGTTAACAAAAGCGTATCTCGTCTATGGTTCTCTGTCCACCTAGTCTGTGACGCAACCCAAATCACTGGTTTGAGAATGAAATGATATTTTTCCTGGTACCATTGACTTAAGGACGATAACTACATTCATTTTCCATTCTACTTTCATTGACCTGTCTCCTCTAATACACTTAATGCCTCAGAGATTATTAATGGTGTTTGGATGCTTTTTCCATTTTGCCCTACCTTCAATAGCTGCCCCTATTAACTCAATCATTTTAGAGTTGTTCTTTAGGATTCTCTATGGTGGGCAAGATGTCTCAAGGAAGAAAATCAAAGACAAAATGATGATTGAGTCAGCCAAGAATGTCATTGAGGCTGTGCCATAGGGAGGTCTATTGTAGATATTTCAAGGTAGATAGGTAACTTCCTTGAATAAATGAGAATGTTAACTAAACCACTATCCACAGAATTTAAGACTAAGTATTCATTTCTAAATATAAAGGAAACAGATTAAGTAATTACTTAATATTTATTGGATTTTTATATAAAATTTATGTTTTAAAGAAAAATATTTGGTTACTATAAATTCTTTAAAAGTTGTTAGTAATGGGAAACAACTAAAAAAAAATCAAGGCAAGGAATAAAATATGCTTATTTAAAATAGTTTTCTTTTCACCACCAGGGTAGATATCTCTAATACACTTCAATGTATATAAGTTTTGGAGGCTCACCCAAGAATGTTCCTTTTATATCTGTCATAAGTTTTAATACAAAAGTCATTGAACTTGTTTCCGGCTCAAACTTGCCATATAAGCTCTGAAGTCCTTTTACTAAGATTGTGGGGAAAAAAAAGTGTCCCTTCCCTTACTTATTCTTACTTTTCCACCTTCACCATCCACCTCACCCAAAAAAAGTAAGGGTCTATTGCCTGTTATAAGATAATTTATATAATGTATGTATAATTTATATTCTAAAATGTTTCTGAAGTTATAAAATAAAGCAATGTGTTCTCTCTTTTTTTTTCTTCATTAATTTTTAAACCACCATCTTTATTGCCCAGACAGTTTTTGCAGTCTATTAGTCCATGATGTAGACAGGCTCCTTGGAGCATTTCAGATAAGAATTTAGCAGAATGATAGTCATTTTACCTTAGTAATAAAAAAAAAAAACCCATCACTTCATTTCCTTCACACACAGTAACTTTATCCCTCACAGATGATTCAGACGATGTCTTCTTATGTATACTATGTGGGAAATATAGTATTGGTAAATATCTAGTAAGATCACACGGAACAATTTTTAGGGTGGGATGTCATCAAACTCTCAAAATGTCTGAAAGTGCATGGCAGTTGATGAGTGACAATCAATGACAAAAGAAAAAAAGCCACTCATCTTACTGTGAACGGTGATCAGATCACTCTTACAATAGAAAGCTTCCCTGAACTGTGTCCAGAAAAGAAACAGTGTTCTTAGGTCCTGTTAGCCCCTTGGAACTGGATTAAAACTCATGGATTCTAAAATGTATGCTTGATGAAAGACTAAAGCATCTGAAATTACCACAGCACAGATAGAGCCTAAAGAATCACTAATGTAACTCTTGGAGAACTAGTTCTCCCCACCATCAATTTATATTGCTATGGCATATATCTTTTTTTTTTTTTTTTTTTTTTTGCGGTACGCGGGCCTCTCACTGTTGTGGCCTCTCCCATTGAGGAGCACAGGCTCCGGACGCGCAGGCTCAGTGACCATGGCTCACAGGCCTAGCCGCTCCGCGGCATGTGGGATCTTCCCAGACCGGGGCACGAACCCGTGTCCCCTGCATCGACAGGCGGACTCTCAACCACTGTGCCACCAGGGAAGCCCTATGGCATATATCTTATATACAGGTGTCAAAACTAGCTTTCCAAGGCATTAGAAGTTGTCTGGACCGTGTGCTCGAGCGCAAGCATGTGCACAATGCTATATGCCCAATGAATATAGGTAGACCTTTCTTGCCAGAAATGGTGGCCACTGGTTTTACTTTAGGTTGAAAGTGTTTGGGTGTTGATGACGGGGTTCTATAGGATCTTACCCTGGAGTTGGAGGGGATGGATGGACCCTAGGAGTCATGAGTTATTTAGGAGCACCAAGAAAAGTGGAGAGAGCTGGACCAGTAAAAGGAAGATACATGAAGCTTGCTTCTGGCCAGGAAAGGGAGTTAATATGGTAATGTCAAGGCCAGGAAAAAGATGACATGCCCCTTAAAGGCCATACAGCTACTAGGAGAGAACATCCAGAATGTAAATGAGAACAATGAGTGAAGAAGGTTGGCTCCACTGGATAGCTGGACCATTCTTAACGGCAAGGTAGTTCAGACCTAATAAAGAAACTGGTCAGGGGCCAGGGGCAAAGCCATAGAGACTCAGTATATTCTTCTTGCTAAGCTAAACATTTGTCATTTAATCCTCACAGCCATTCTTTCAGATGAATGTTATTGTTCCCATTTTCAGGTATGGAAACTGAGTTTCAGAGAGGTTGTGTATTTTGTCCAGAAGCACATAGCTAGTAACTGGTGGAATAAGGGTGTGAAGCTCAATTTTAGCTGACTTCAAATCTATGTTATTATCATACATTATTTTTCAAGTTTGGGAAAGAAGGAAACCAATAAAAAAGTAAAGACTAAGCCCCTTTAAAATCTATGTGCAGAAACTGCATCATGCCTTAGGAATAACAAAAGCAAGTAAAGATCTGGAATATTAGTTTTTTATGAAGAGAGAACAGAAGATTTGGGGATTGTCTTGGAGAAGCAAGGACTAGTAAGATGAATTGAATAATATTGTACTCTTGAATATTCTCTAAATCCTGAAGCATTTTCAAGAAAATAATACCAAAGTTGTTCTTTTATTAATTGAAGACAATATACAAGGAAATGAAGTTAAGTGAAAACAAACAATAAAAAAACAGTTTGTGGCATGTGACAATATCTTAACCAAAGGGTATTGAAAGGCTGACATAGGCTACCCGAAATATCTACAGTATATGTCTCTACTGTGCGTTCCTCCTTAAACTGTATCGCTCTTTGAGATTCTTTGCTTAGAATCTTTGCCTGACACATACAGGCAAATAAGTGTTTTAGGAACGAACAGATAACTGAATGAATGAGAACTTTTCCTACCCAGCCTGGGAATTCATGAATGCCTTCCTAAAAGGGATGCTACCTGAACAGTAGGCCGATTTTTTGGAAAGAAGAATGAAAATTGAGAGGTCATGACTTTGCTAAAAGCCGTAGAAAAGAAAATGACTTCCCTGCCTGCCAGCCGCCTGCTCAGGTCAAAAGGCATGTCTCCTCTAGGACATTTTAAATGACACTAACAAATGTATTATTAGCACATGTTTTCTGAATTTAAAAAAATTATTTGGGGTCAAAGTATGTTAATGCATATTTAAATGACACTATTTAAATAACAGTTTTCAGGCAGTGTCTTTCTTGGGTCTTATGAGCTATTTGGGGGAATATACCTGATAAGTTTGTTTTAGAATGGGTTGATTATCTTTAAAGTTTTAAAAGAAAGTAGTGATGAAATTCACCCTTGAGATCTGTAAATAAGAGTTTGCTTAAGGGAACAAGACTTAGGATACCCTTTTGATATTTACAAGGTAGCTCACTCAGAATTGTAAATGAAGTGGTACAGATAGGCAGTTGTTTGTCTATTTTAATATTACATTTGAAGAAGCATTCATCAGTAGAAGGCATAGAATTATCTGTCCAACAAAGATTTAGAAGAGCTAACAAATTTTCTGTGGTATCTGAGAGAACTTGAACTTTTTAAAAAACTGATGCTTTGCAATGAGAATTATGAATAAAATTGAGAGAACTCATGGGATTTGCATCCTCACTGAACATAACACAAAAGAGAAAAATAATTTTTACCTTACCTATTTAACAGTGCCTTAGGTTTTATTACAGCATCTAGATATTTAAATTTGAGACGTGTGCCTTTATTTAATATGTTTAAGATACATTGGAAAATAGTTCGCTATGAAAAATATAGAACAATCCAAATTTCATATTTAGATTATTACCAATGAGCCTGATGTGTACCTGCTGTGGTGTGCACAGCGCACACAACTCTGTGCTCCGGTCTCTGTTATCAGTGCATTTTCACTCTCTCTACCTTTTAAAAGTTTAGTCATTTTTAAGTTCCAGCTTAAATTCCATCTCTTCCATGATACTTTCATCCCAGCCATGAACTACAAGTGACTTTTGTCTACCCTAACCTACAGTGTCAGTTATTAGCAAGACTCTTTGGTTATCAATTACAGAAGCTTACTTAGACTATTTAAGCAAACAGTAGGAAATATACTATGATGATGCTGTACTATCTCCTAGGACCTCAAGGTAGGAATTGGCTAGCCCTCTGAAAATCACTAGGAAATAGAACTAGAACCAGGAACTGAAACCAGAAAAATAATGATAGCAAAGGTTTATGTCTTGTGTATTGGTCTGCTTAGGCTGCTAGAGTAAAATACCATAGACAGGGCAGCTTAAACGACAGAAACTTCTCACAGTTATGGAGGCTGGGAAGTCCAAGATCTTAATACCAGCCAATTTGGTTTCTGGTGAAGTCTCTCTTCCTGACCAGAAGCAGCTTGCAAATAGCTGCTTTCTCTCTATGTCCTCACATGCTTTTCCACAGTGTATATACATAAAGGGAGAGAGAGAGAGAGAGAGAGAGAGAAAGAGGGAGAGAGAGAGATCTCCTTGTAAGGCCACCAGTCCTATCAGTCAAGGACTCCATCTTTATGGCCTCGTTTAACCTTAATTACCTGTTAAAGCTTTAACTCTTAGATATAGTCGCATTGGGGATTAAGACTGCAACTCATGAATTTTGGGAGAACACAAGTCAGTCCATAGCATCTTACTCCCTAGGTACCAGGCCTTATTATAAGCACTTTACATATATTAGGTTATTTAATGCTCACAAGGATTCTATGAAGTAGGTACTATTATAAATAGATAAGCAGAAAAAGGTTAAGTAACTTGCCCAAGGTCACATAGTTTATAAATGATGAAGCCACATTTAAACATAGCTGTCTGGCTGTAGAGTCCATGCCCTTGAACACTGAGCTAAACTTCCCCTCTGGAAGCCAACAGGACTCCCTCTGTCATCTGTCCTTCTATCTCAGTATTTGTTCATCTTGCAACATAGCTTCCTCTGCTCTTCAGTCCACAGAGAGGAATATAGGCAGCCCTCAGCCCCAGAGTTTCCATTATACAGTTCTTTCAGGCCCCATCCCATATGTCTGAGCAAGAGAATTCTACTACCAGTGTAGGTCAGCTTTGCCCTGCATAGTACCTAAGAGTATTGATTAAAGAAGTAGAAAAACAGTCACTATGTGTTGCTGTTATACTCAATATGTGTTGCACTAGTGGTCAAGATGGGTGAGTCATGCTCTGCCTGGGTTCACTCATCTTCTTTTACTGTTGTTCCCCCATGAAATGGCACCTTGATTCAGATGCTTTCCTTTGAAGTGAGTTTAATTGTTGAGGGTGTTTTTATCGGATGCTCATTTTATCTTCTTGCCTAAGGAGATATTTGCAAAAGATATGTTTTCTTTCTGCTTGTCTTCAAATTGTGAAAAGCAAGGGAGCCAACTGGAAGAAGAAAAAACAGGAAGGATGGGTAATGCTTAGTTGTTTGTTTGGCTCAATTTACCTCTATTTGAATCCCTCTGCTCCTAAGGGAACTGTCTGTGGTTTGGGCAGCTTTGTGGGGATAAGGGTTAGCTCCACGATGTGAGCGAAGTTTGTCTGAACTAACCCTTTTCAGGAAGGCCTTACATTTGGCTGATAGTGGTTGCATAGGCATGTTCATACCCCACCTCAGCTTTCACTCCTTCTCTCTATCTGATCAGATAAAAACTAAAGAACAGGGATTTGTAGGTAGACAGTCTTGGCTTCAACCCCCACTTCTGCCATTTTACAGGCGACGTGATCTTTGACAAGTTACTGAACTTCTCCGAGTCTGTTTACTGAGCTGTAACATGGAAATGATGCTTTATATCATAAAACTGCTATGGGAATTAAATGAAAATATATCTAAGTATTTTGTCTGTGTTAGAAGCTCAACAGTAGTGGCTTTGTTTCCCAGTTTCTTTATTAAGAAAATATGACCATAATAAAAATACGTGGTGAACTGGATCCTTCTAGCAGTTGCCGTTCCCTACATATGCAAGAGCATTTTGAAGGAATAGTTAGTACCTCAGGATATCAAAGGGTATTTGAGAAATAATTGAAACTTTTCCTCGATGGCCTTAAAGAAATAAAATAGACAAAGTTTCCACTATTGTGGACCAAATGCATTGTCTAAAAACTGTATAAAAATAACTCCTGAAAAATAGGCATAACTGTACTATCAGCATACTACTACTTGAAGTACAGTTTTTGAAGGCTGGAAAGAATTTGTAACATTCAACCTCACCTACTTCCTTCCAGGACTTGGAAACCAAAGCCCAGATGTTTCTGTTCGCCTTTGAAATTATCTTGCCTTTACCTTACTATACAAATAACAAAATAGCTAACAAGACTAGCAGGACTGGGTGCACTCTGTCCACAATATTGTTTCTCTGAAAATGACTTTCCACTTCAACATAGCACAGACTGAAGATTATAGTGAGATTATAACAAGCTTTTATTTCCATTGTTTCTTTTTATTGCATATTTATTATTTTTCTAGTTGGTGCCAGTGAGTAGAATCCTTTTGATTGCTAACAGCTCTATGGATTATTACAGCTTGTATCCCAGTTAACATTTTTAAGAATTTAACAACATACCCTTGATAATATTAAAAAAAAATACAGAAAATGAGGTCCTGAAACTCAATGACATAAGTTTATTCTTACTGACTAATAAGTCTAAACAGCTCACTGTGTTGGAAGATTTCAGGGATTGCGTAGGTTCTCTCTACTCCTATAGATTTAGGCAGACCCTATAATCAGAACAATCAATAGCTAATAAATTTGGGAGAGTTCATAGGACAGCAGTGAAGAAGAAAGGAGTATAGGTCTTAAGGAATAGAAATCGTTTAACTTAGGAATGACTTCAAGAATAATTAATAGTCTTCAAACATATGAAGGAGTTTCATTCAGGTGATCCTTACAATGTGCTCTCTACTTTCATAGGCTACAGGGAATGAGTCTGAATAGCAGCAAAGGACTTTGGGATTGATATGAGGGAGTTATTTTAAATGATACATCAATATAATCATTTGCTAAGTGATTTATATAATCAAAAAGTGGTTTTCATGTTGATAACATCCATCTTGGCATTGTTTCACATGTAACCTACTTAATATTCCTTATTTTAATTGTATATCATTCTCCTTTACCTAACTAATGGCCTTTCCTTGGTCCTCTCCTACCTTACCAGCCTGGCTTTTTCTATCTTCTCCTACTCATGTACCCTACCTGTGGTTACTCCCACAAAGTCCAGATACTGACCCTTTGTTCCTTTTTAGACCTTCTATTTATTTTATTATACCCTCTATTCATTAGCCTATCTGTCCTTATGGTTCTGTAGCATCACTTCATGTATAACTTTGTGACTTCTAATCTTGTGTTTCAGAAAAATACAGTATTAGAAGATATCCTGTAGTCACCTCACTTTCACTAAGTTTTTTCTACATCTCCCTATAAAAAAAAAAGGAAGAAAAAAAAGAAAGAGAAAAGACTCTCCTCTTTATTGTGTTCTCTTTATTTTTTTAAATCATTGTTTTATTTTATTTTTTAAAAAATATTTTTTATTTTTATTTATTTATTTATTTATTTTGGCTGCACCGGGTCTTCGTTGCGGCATGTGGGCTCAGTTGTGGTATGCATGTGGGATCTAGTTCTCCAACCAGAGATTGAACGTGGGCCCCCTGCGTTGGGAGCACGGAGTCCTATCCACTCTACCCCCAGGGAAGTCCCCCCAGTGTTCTCTTTAATGCTATAAAATCACCAGTCTGGGCTTCCCTGGTGGCGCAGTGGTTGAGAGTCTGCCTGCTGATGCAGGGGACACGGGTTCGTGCCCCAGTCCGGGAGGATCCCACATGCCGCGGAGCGGCTGGGCCCGTGAGCCATGGCCGCTGAGCCTGCGCGTCCGGAGCCTGTGCTCCACAGTGGCAGAAACCACAGCGGTGAGTGGCCCACGTACTGCAAAAAAAAAAGAAAAAAATCACCGGTCTTCCAGGTTTCCAAAATAGGAGGCTTCAAGTCATCTCTGCATATTTCATCATCACATCTGTATCATATTTGTCACCACGTTCTGCCATTTTTTTCCTTAATCATGCCTCTCAGATCTGCATTTCATCATCCTTCCTTCCATTGCCATCCTTATTACCTTAGATCTATACTACTGCAATTGTGTTCCATCTGGTCCACCTGTCTCCACCTCCCTTCTTCCTAATTCTTCCTGAAAATATGACTACAAAACTATTATATTATTGATACTCTACTGTTCAAAATCTCTTCAGTTTCCTTTAACATACTACATCAAGTTCAAATTATTTTGCCTAGCTTCTGTTAGATTGAATTGGTAGCATTAAGATCCTGTTAGAGCATTGCCCTAAGAGACCCAGGAGTTCCCATATCCTGTCCTTCCATTCACACCTTGCCCTCGTGAGGTTCTCAAGGGAAATAAATATACAAAGAGCAATGGCAAATGAGAACATGAGTTATATGTAATACTAGCAAGGTATGCAGAACCTCTAGATTATTCTAGAAAACTGATGAGCAATTGGAGGTTTAGGCCTAAACCCAGCTTCTCCACACTGCAAAGGCCAGATATTGCCATAAACAAATCCCAGAATAAAGCCTGAGGTAATAAGAACTCCTGGGAAGCTAAGTGCTGGTAGGATTGGGGAAGACAGATAGAGGCAGACAGACTGAGAGGCAGGAATAAGTACCTTTCTTGAGAAGGGCTTATCCTTCAGCTTGATGGGTGAGAAAATTAGCAGAGTGACAGAGAGAGAGTGCTAGTTGACCGAAGAGGAAGGCCTTAATTCTTTTACAGTTGTAGTTTCAAGGGTAGAAGAAAAGCAGCAAAGAGCATCTGTGCCCTTGTGTGTGACTTTTGGCACACATAAGTAAAAGTGGCCCAGTCCAGGTCAGGGCATCTGACCCAATCCGATCAGCATCTCCTCCCTGCTCACTCACCACGGTTTACAAAGCTTTTTGAATCAAGCCCCTGGCAGCCTTATTTTTCATTGCTCTCTGTTTTGTTTTGTTTTCACTGCACTTTATACCATCTATGAACATTTCCACTTCCTGGATTGTTAACTTTTCATCTTTTCTTTATCCAGATCCTTACATTCTTTCAAGACCAGTTTGCGAATGGCCTCTTCATTCAAATATTCTGCTACCTCTCCCCACAGTGATTATAAATTCCTCTGAATATCTATGATTTTCATAATTATTTCTACCCAATTTAGCACTTAACTGTCCTCTAACCATTTTATATATCTTAGTAAACCCCTTGAGTGCATGAACCTGCCAGGGAGGGGGAAATTCCCCCCCTGCCTTTCTTGAGTTTTCTTGATTGGTCAAATAAGAAATAGACACAGACAGATTCGTGGGAGAAAAAAAACAAAATTTAATTCATATGTACAGAGGTCTCATAGAAATAAGGCCTAAAGAAACGAACAATGCAGGCAGATTTTAGACAAAGAAACAATAAATTTGTCAAGAACTTCTTTGTGAGACAAAGAAGTTTGGGTTTGGGGTAAATTAGTAAAGTAACAAGGTTTTTCTTATACAGCCTTCTCTATATAAGCAAATTATTAAGGTATATTTATATGATACTGTTAAATAAAATCATAATGAAAGTATGTAGTCCAGTCTACCTCTTTTAGGTATTTAACACCAACAGGGAATAATATTCAAAATATAGCAATCATTATTGAACAGGAACTGACTGATCAGAATGGATTTTTGACTGGTACAGTATCAAATTTATATTAATAGATTGAAAGTACAAAATCCAGATAGTTCAGAACTAAAATAAAGTTTAACTCCTGCTTTGTCACAGATTAACAATGGGTCTGTAGCCATACCTTATATATCTTAACTGATTTTTTCATTATATCTACCTGTAAACCAATGAAAGCCAATCAAGCTAATTTAACACTTAATCTGACCATGCTTTCTTTTCTCCCTCCTGCAACCATAGCGCTCCTGTGTATGTATACTATAGTATGATTGCCTGTTCCCTACACTGTCTATTTCAAACTTTTGTAGACCCATAAGCATCATATTTGGGGTGTCGTGGTCCACAGTATATAATAAGCATCTCCATTGGCTACTCTCATAACTATGCATTTGGTACAATAGCAAACATCACTGAACAGCAGTCCATGCCTTTCATGATATAATGAAATGCTTTTGGATTACTTTTTATGTAGAAGTTACTTTGGGCCTAGATGTTTTTATATTACACATACTTTTACAAAAATATATTCCTTACATGTGTCCTGAAGTACTTGTATTCAGAGTCAACCAGTTGAAACTATAAACATGGACTATTGAGGTAGCCATCTACACTCTTCAACATTAACAAAGCAATTTAGGTGTTCTGTTACATTATTTCAAACTACTGATAATGCCACAACTGTCATATGACAGCAACATAAAAGAAAGACTGTGTTGGGTTTTTTTAACCTGTCAAGTGGTGAAAGTTAGTATTTGTAAACTGAACTCTAACATAGTAGTATGGGGATAAGTGTGTATGTTTTTAAAGACAACAGATTAGTCTCAATCCAAAAGTGAAAGCTATGTAATTTTTTTAAAGACAGAGAGATGTCTTTCTGGATGCTAACACCTTCAGAAGCTATTATCACAGTGTAGCAGAGAAGGACTATCTTGCAGATGGAGAGAGTAATGTTAAGATTCCCACCAGACCTTGTCCTTCTATGCCTTTTCCCCTGTGCAAAGGAATCTGTCAGCTCTTATTCCTTTCTTTGAAGAAATGCCTAAAGAATGTCACTTCAGTCTGGCTACACTTAGGCATCATGTGGAAGATTGTGGATGCCTTCAAGAAAGAGACACATTCTGAAAAATGTAATTTAATTTAAGGATTACCAAAAGGAAGTTTTTTGGCTTTTTATGACTGGCTTGAAAGTTTAGTGCTTTTCCATAATAATGGCCTCTCACATTTGTATTGTGCTTTTTCCTTTTTTAAAACACTTTAGAATTAAGTATCTTATTTGATTCTCATTATATTCTACATTTAATTTAAAGTTATCATGTTTATCGTCAAAAACAGTACTGTTTTTGTATTTTGTATTTTCTGACCACTAGAGCCTGTAGCGTAGGTTTGGTCATTTTTCTAGTAACCATGATGGATTATTTTTCACTGTGTGTACTACAGACAACATGACCCAGTCTAGAAGGGCATAATTGTTTCTCTCAATAATAATTATAAACATTGACATATACTTTCAATCATTTCTGAATGTTCAGGAGGATTCTCCAAACCTTCTTTTCATGTTATGCTCATAATCAGATGATAGAGGCCAAATATCTCATCAAGGAAGTCTTCCCCGACCCCCAACAGAGCTAGATACTCTGCCTTTCTGCTCTCAGAACCCTTTGCACACAGTATTGGCATTATATTGGTCCTGACTATATACGATCCTGACTATGTTGTATTTATCTCTGTGTTCTTCAGTACCTAGCTCAGTAAATGTGCATTGAATGAATACATGCACAAATGAATATGTGTGTTGTGCTTTGTTTTGTTAAACTGATACCTTGTGTAAAGGCCACTCCACATGACTATTGCTCTGTTCCCACCCACTGAGTCTGAGGGTAAGTTCAGCAACACGACTGGGAAATGCAGGAGCTACTTAAGCTACTTAATTTCTTTGTTATCTACAATTAAAGTTAAAAATAGCAAACCTTTTTATTTTTCAAACAGCACTTGTATACCTGTATTTCCTGAGAGTAAAAGAGAGTCCATTACGGTTTATGCATGGCCACAGGGTAATATAAAAAAGATATTAAAGTATTGGGTTAGGTCAGAGTGGAAACTTTAAATGCTATTTTGAGCAAAGCTTTGAAAATATTGAAAGGGAAGAGTGGCATTGCCTGTAGTAGAAAAAAGAAAAATTTAGGTGAAATAAATGTCAAATGAAATCGAATTTCTAATGAGCAGATAGTACTAAAGAAAACAAAGCTTTATTCTTTATTTTTATAAAGCATTGGAGAAACACACTGCATAAGTTCTTGAAGTAGATTTTTTCTCCTTGCTCTAGAGGAAAAAAGAAAACTGTGAGAAATACTTACTTTAATACTTGTATCCTTCCTTTAATCCTGAATTGTAAAATGAGACTTGATCCATATGAGTGAAAAGTCAGACTGGACTAGAAAAAAGGTCATTAAAAAATTATGAACTGTTATGTTCCATTTAAAATATTTTCTTGGTATTATCCTCTTATGAATTTAGAGAAAGTATGAAACAATCTTTCTAGAGTCAATTTATACCTTTAATAGCCCCAGGTACCGTAGTCTCAGTGGGGGTTTGTGAAGAGTAATGAAATGTTTATAAGAAGTCTGAGATCGCTGGATGAAGTGTGATATATAGATAGAGTATTATTAGTAGTTGGTATGATAAACTAGTGAATAAAATATTTTCCTTAGTTACAAAAGTAATGAGTTCAAATCCATTGAGTTGTCTCTCTTCATTAGAAAGTTTTCATGTCTTTTTTCCTTATCATATCAAATAGAGATCTTACTTTTGGCACTTAATTATCCACCCTAAGCTGAAATTCCCCAAGACTTAGATATTTTAAAGGGGTATTCCTTATTCGAGGGTAAAATTTTAATTTTCTAATTATTTGTAAGGGCAAAATTTTGCATGGTTTTCCCATTTTAGTTTTCTTCTTTAAGACATGTAGGCATGAGAGTAATCTAGTGGCAGACTCCTGGAAAGTATCTTGGTAAGGATCTCTCTAGAGGTTGGCAAGAAAACAAAGAGATATTTGTACAATTAGGAAGTAAAGAACATTTTGCATAAATGGCTATTCATCAAGATTTCTAAAAAATCACTTAGAAAAATTTTTAAAGAATTAGGGCTTCCCTGGTGGCGCAGTGGTTGAGAGTCCGCCTGCCGACGCAGGAGACACGGGTTCGTGCCCCGGTCCGGGAGGATCCCACATGCTGTGGAGCAGCTGGGCCCATGAGCCATGGCTGCTGAGCCTGCGCGTCCAGAGCCTGTGCTCCGCAACGGGAGAGGCCACAACAGTGAGAGGCCCACATACCGCAAAAAAAAAAAAAAGAATTAGGAAAAATTATGGGAATATTTTTTCTATTTTTCCAATTTTTCCAAAATTACTAGGAAAAGTTAATGTTGATTAAATGTATTCTGAGTCACTATTAGAATTAGAAATTTTTATAAAATGTGTTCATCTTATTTTTGAAGCACTTTGGAGATTACATGAAAAAATTTGGTATGACTTTTCAAATAGGAAATTTTAAGGGTGTTGACTAAAAAAAAATGCACAACCTGAGAACTGTGAGTTCAGTTTTATTTGGGGACTTATTGAGGACTGTAGCCTGGGAGACAGCCTCTCAAATAATCCCGAGGAACTGGTCCAGGGAGGTGGGGGGAGGTCAGTGTATATATATGATTTGGCAAAGGGGGTATGTACAGTCAAGCACACATCTCAGTAGAAAGTTGCTACTACTCACAAGGAGCAGATGTCTTCATTAATGATTTTAGTGCTTTTCTAGGTATGAGAAGATGCAAGAAACAGGGTTCATAAAATTCCCTCCTGAAATTATCTAACTATCTGAAGGCCTGTTCTGCCAGTTTTACCCAGAGCACAGAGTGCCTCATTCCTGATCTGCATCCTGAATTCCTTTCAGGATGTGTTGGAGTCAACATCTGCAGTGGCTAGTGACCTAATTCTTGTAGAGCCAGATGGCAAGTGAGTGACATTCTTTAGTTGGCAAGGGGTCTAGTGATAAATCTAATTTAAGTATCTAATGAAATGAAAAACTAGTACAAATGTATATAAACTTATTGACTGTTGTAGAATCTTGAGTTATAAGCAGTCTTTCTAACATATTTATTAGTCGTTTTACATAAAAGTCCCAGGATAGTGAACACAGATAAGTGCAAGGGCCATACACAGTAGTTCTCAAGAGGACCCTTTATTATATGACTCCACCCTATATCACCTTTTATATATACATGGTATTCACTTCTCTTTTACTACAGTAAGTTCAATGAACTTTTTTAATCCATGTTTTGGGTCACTCTAACTTAAAATTTTCATTCTTTTCTGTAATGCAAAGGAGGAGTTTTCTTTTTCCCTAACTTTCTAGATTTACTTTTCTACTTCATCCTGAGATATCGGTTTACTTAAGCCTTTCCATTGTATATGTAAAGTTTATGCCTAATAATTTGGAGTAATTAAATCTATATCTGTGACTATCAAGGTGGAACTACAGAATACTGAGAAATTATGGAGTGGGCTCTGCAAAAGGTAGTCAACATGAAAAACAGTCATCATGAATACAGGGCAAAACAAGATTTGAGAGGAGGGAAAAAATGCTTAAAGCCAACAAAGACTTCGTGGTAATACCGGATTTCAGATTAGCTGAATGTTTCTAGTTCTGCATGACAGCAAAGACAGGGGTGTGGTTATGGGCACCATGCTCGGAGGCACGCTTTATCACTGAGCTGCATCAGGAAGAATAAAATTTCTCTATAAAAGCCTAGTTAAACTGCATAAGGAATGTATTTTGGGCATCCCATTCTAGAAAAAAAATAAGTCATCTGGGTAGGAGATGGGGCAAGAAGGTATGCAGAAGTGACTTCCAAGAGGAAATGATTTAATAGAATGTGGACTTTGGTTTCTGGATTTCTTTTCATAAATCAGTAGTTAACCTGTGAATAGCTATAAGGGTGGGTAGGTGTTAAAATATTATATAGAGAGAAAATATATAAAGTGAAAAGAATGACTTAGAGTTCTTCCAGAAAAAATATGAATATCGCTAAGTAACAGTTTTGCTGGAGTCCTCTACAGAGCATATTGATGTCCTTAGGCCCAGTGCATCCAGAAACAAAAACAAACAAACAAAAAAGGCTACTCTGAAGGAATTGAGAGCTTTCTCAAATGGGTTGCCTAAGTCAGAGGCCAAACAATAAGAAGTAGGAGATCGTACAGTTGTTGTAAGGAAGTCTCCTCTTGAGATAGGGAAGGAAAAAAAAGGAACTAGGTAAAATAAATGAAAATTTGTATCATGAAAGCAAAAGTGAGTTGAGGAACCACTGTACAAAGCTACTTCATTTATCCTAAGCTCAGAGGAAAAAATATTCCATGTAGGGCTTCCCTGGTGGCACAGTGGTTGAGGGTCCACCTGCTAATGCAGGAGACACGGTTCGTGCCCCGGTCCAGGAAGATCCCACATGCCGCGGAGCGGCTGGGCCCGTGAGCCATGGCTGCTGAGCCTGCGCATCCGGAGCCTGTGCTCCTCAACGGGAGAGGCCACAACAGTGAGAGGCCCGCGTACCGCAAAAAGAAAAACATTCCATGTAAGTGAAGTATTTTGATTACTTATGTTATTTAAATATTTTAAATAAAAAATCTTTCAAAAATACATTTCACTTTACCCTGCATGATAAAAAGAATGTCCTGAAGATTTTATTTGTTCTTAAAGATTTGTGGTCACATGAAGAGTATTAATTATTTTATTCTAAAGCAGTTCTTCCAAAAGCGGTTGAGGTTAATAGGACTATTTATCCCTGCTTGGATTTCTGAGTATTTGTACTTGCTTTATGTAGCCCTTATATCCCCTCCCTGGCTACTAGTTTACCTGCTGTCGTTTCTTGTTATCATCCATGAGCCTGAGTCTAGTGACTTCCTCCCTGCTTCTTTCCAATTTGTTGCATCTAACTTGTTGTGGGCAGAAAAAACAGACAAGAAGCTTGGTGTAACCATAACTAAAGTAGGGTGAGTTTTGAGGAAACATCTGAGAAACTATACTAAGATTGTGTAAACTTAAGTATGTGGCTCTTTTAGGACTGAGATTGGCTGCTTATTGCCTTTTTTTTTGCAGGGGGTGGGGGAGGAAGGAGGGAAGGACCTTGCTTCAAGGCTCTTGGCTGCATTCTGCATAATAAACATCGTGGCATTACTTATTTCTGTATATCAGCTAACTTGTTCGAAATTGTCAGTGTATTCACTATTGCAAATGTAAAAGGGAGCTGTGGAGCATATTCTAGAAGAGATCCTGTGAAGCAGTGCTTCGTAACTGAAATCTTATTATCTATGTTATATTACTTGTGAATAAATACTATCGTTAATTACAGGAACTTATCCTTTCTTTATATGATAGGTTATGTGTCAAAGACAGCACCTCCTCATGGGAAGTGCAGTATACATGCATAGTCATAGTTATATTTGTAGCAAAATCTCCACTTTGAATAATTCACACTTAAGCCAATAATTCTCTTCTGTCAGTTGCCCCATAGATTTTGAGAGAAGTGGGACAAAAAGTATTGGCTTAAGCTTGCCTCTACAAAAATATGATAGAAATTAGAACACAGCCTAATAGATTTCAAGCAGGGAAAGGGGCAGAAGGACAACCACATAGGCGGAATCTTAAGGAAAAGAAGACTATGGAGTACTAGGGGCAGTAAATATATAAGGGAAGGTGAAAGGATTTGGGAGGTAAATAAAGGGTAGGTATGTATATCATCAACTAGTGAAAACAAGGTCTTTATGAAACCCTGAGAAAGATAAATGTCCAAGTATCAGAGCAAGAAAAGAGTGAGAATGGTTCATAGAAAACTGAATTTCTATCTTGATAAGGGTTTATTGCTACATTAGCATATCTCTAAGCTTCCTGAGACAGCTTGGGATAGAAGAGGGACATTAAGCTCTAAGCCTAGCTCTGTTCTAAAGAACCTTCTGGCCTTTAACAGACACTTAGCAGACAGTTAACCCAGACTTCTGTTTTCTCACTAAAAAATGAAATGAAAAGTTTATATAGTGAAAATTTACATATTATATAACTAAATATTTCATTATACATTTACATAATGAAAAATTATGAAATGAAAAGTTTAGACCAGATGATTTCTAATATCCTTTCCAACTCTAAAATTCTGTGATTTTCTGAGGAGCAGATTTTAGAGTATTGGCTTAGAATTTGTATAGCCAACTGATATCACTATCACAGTGTCTTTTTTCATGTCTTACACTAGTCTTTTACTCTTCTGGAAGCTGCCTTGTCCATGGTTCCCTTCGAAGAGACACTGTCCTGTCCATCTCTTTTATAAAGTTCTAACCTGCTCTTTGTGCAGAGTATGAGCCCCACCCCTATCTCTCACACTATCAGTGACTTTTTATCCAAGGCTCAAGGTCAGTTATTCCATCCGTCATCCAGTGACCTTATCAAATGGTTTGGCACAAACTAAAAGGCGACAAGAATGATCTCCTGCCCCAAAAGATATGGGTTGGGCTAGTATCAGACTGCTAAGGTAGAATGCATAAAAAGATGTCATAAAATAGGGGGAAGCGTAATGTTGCATAGGAGAGCTAAAGTTGTAGTCCATGAGAAACCAGAACCTAACAGGAAGAGAAGCTCTATGGAATGGTGAGTTACATGGCTGTTTGGAGAAGTTCCCTTTATTGCTTGCATTTATGTTCTAAGGATAACACATTTAAATTGTTTAGGAGTACCACCAGTCAATCCATAGAAGTATTGTAATTGTAGAAGAAGTGAGAAAATACACACTCAAAAAAACTGAGACCAAGAAAATAACTGTATATTTGTTCGAATGAATAGAAAATTCCTGAACAGCTGCTATAGAGGTTCTTAAAACCGCCTTTAATCCAAAACAAGACTTTAGTTCCTGTACTCATGAGGCATTTTTCTGTAGTTCTTTTCCTATAATGCCCCTTGTATCCCTATATAAATCCCTATTTCTTAAACCTGAGTTGAATATAACCCAAAGAACCTACTTAAGAAGTCGTTATACTTTCCAAATCATTCCCACATCTACACAGTCTCACAAGAACCTCTTGAGGTATGTTGGATCCTACTTCATGGTTATGGAAACTCAGAGAATGTAAATGATCTTTCAGGGCCTTTTGTCTCTAGCCTATATTTTTCAGGCCTAAAGATAAGCAGTTGTCTAATCTGGTATATCTCTGACTAGATCCTTGACCCTCTCTGAGACAAATCCCACCCTATAATTTTTTTCCCAAAGATGTTACATGTTCCTAAGAAATAGCTTACATAAACATGAAAAACTAATACCCTTGGCTATTGATGGAGCTTCTACCATTTTTTCTCCTCCTTTCCTGGTTTGCAATACAGATGTTGTCTCTAGGGGGTGATACCTGCTCGTGTCATTACTGACACTAAATGAGGGCACAGAATTTTATGCTAATGGTACCCATTCTTTTCCCAAGTCACCAACACTCTCCCGAATCACTACCAGACTACTAGCATTCTATCAGTGGTGAAGTAGCAGGCCCACTGCCTCTAATGTCTATCAACAGACTCTTTTAAATTTTTCTTTATGTTCTTTTTGCATATTTCTTGCCATAAAATTTAGAAATGATATGGTTGAAATCACCACTACCCCTATTCTCCCCCTACCACACAAACACGTGCATGCACGCACACACACGCACACACACACACATATACACATACACACAAGCTTGCCAAGGGTCAGTGGGCAAGCTTGTCTCTGTGTGTGTGTGCGCGTGCACGCATGCATGCACACATGTTTGTAAACTTCTCTGTTTTCCCTTAGGTCAGAGGTATGTTCTTCCACTCCCATCTGTAGCCTCCTGACTCCCACTTTTGCAAATGGATCCCTAGTGGACCCAAACTACCAGTCCTGTAGACATGCCCAGACATAGCTAAATCCTACAGTGAATACAGATCTTGACATCTACTCCACGACTAATTAGTAATGGGGGCCTTTCTGTTACATACACACAGCCTCTTTTGTACATTATTACTGATGATGTAAATAACTTGCCTTTTATTTCTAAATATTGTATTTTAAATACATTGAATATCCTGAGAACTTTCAAAGATAAACATATATTACTTATGAGAATGGCAGTTTACTTCTGTGGTCTTCCTTGCAAAATTCCATAATCGTGGTCTAACCATGAGAAAAACATCAGGCAAACCCAAATCAAAGAACAATTTATAAAGTACCTGACGAGTACTACTTGAAACTGTCAAGGTCATCAAAAACAAGGAGAGACTGAGGAACTGTCACAGTCAAAGGAGCCTAAGGAGATATTATGACTAAAAGTGGTATCCTGGATGGGATCTTGCAGCATAAAAAGAAAAAAGAACATTAGGTGAAAACTAAAGAACTCCCCAAAAATATGAACTTTACTTAATAATAATGTATCAATAATAATGTATCAATATTGGTCCACTCATTGTGACAAATGTATCATGATAATGTAAGATGTTAACAATGAGGGGAACTGGATGCGGGTTATTCAAGAACTCTCTGTACTAACTTTGCAACTTTTCTGGAAATCTAAAATTATTCTAAAATTAAAATTTTATTATATATACACACAGATATATAATGTGTGTATATATACACATACGTATATATTTATTTACATTTATTCATTTATATGTAAATATATATCATTATATCATTTACTTTTTATATCATAAATATCAAATATAAATAATATAAGTATGATATAATGTAATATAACTATTATATAAATATATAAATAAAATATAATATAAATAAAATATTAAAAATATTTACTTTTTATATCGTTGGACAAAATTCATTCTAGTTGATAGGATGAATAATAATCTAAGAATAACATTCAAATTATTTAGCAGTACCCTCCCTTAACTAATAAACTCATTTGGTTAACTATTTAGCAACAGGCAATGATTTGAAAAATCAAAAAGAATTTTAGTACAGGTTTTACCGAAGCCAGTGGGAGTAAACTGGTGCATCCAAAATCGTGAGGAGACATTCAAATTCTCCAGGATTACTCAACAAAGTTTGAGCGACTTCTAGTGGGTGGAGAAGTGATGCCTAGATAATGATTAGAGAAAAATATCTGAGACAAGAGTAACAGTTACCTCTTGGGGAAACAGCTTTTTTAAAAAAAATCAGTGTTAATTTTTGGAGAGGTCATAAAAGCATTTGAAAGGAATATTTCCATGCTGATAACTATTGAATTTCAGATCACTTCTCATGAAGCCTAATGTTAGGCATAATCTTTAGCCCTCATTTATCTTCACTTATACTCTATTGATTCTCAAACTGCTGGATGATTGAAGGTTTTGAAGTATGGTTTCAGAGCAGCAGGTCTATTTAAGTAGATTTGAGGAAGCCCCAGTGCAGGACTAACATGCAACCTCCTTTTCATTATGTTAATGTTTATTTGCTAGATATCTTGTCATAATGGATCATTTGACTGTCACCTAAGGAAGTATGATACCGTCTTGTTTCATGTTTCTGTTTGCAAAAACCCCAAGTAAGGCAGGAACACTTTTGCATCACCTTTTATACCTCCTATTTTCTAGACCATTGGTGCTTCTAGACTGCAACTGTAAACCATAGTTGCAAATTGGGTTGCAAACAAATTTTACTTGAGGCACAAACCATAAATTAAAGTAATGATCACTTCAAGATGAAACTTTTGTCTGTCTTTTGAAGTTGGGATGAAAGTAGGTCAATGAAATTTAGGATATTTTAGAATATGTACAGTATTGTATTGTTTGCCAGTACCTAATTTACAATTACAGAGCTCCATGAATATTGAAATGATTCAGCTTCCCATTATAAATGTATGTGGCAGTTTGGTTGTTGATCAGTTTATGAAGTTAATGCAAATGGAACTGTCTTCCTGTCAGCATTTGAAATCTATAATGCAGTCATGTTGTATATTCAGGGACAGGCCATTGACAGTCAATTAACAAGTTTGATTGGTATGTCAACTCATTCTTTTGAATTGTTAATAGTATGTTAATAGCGTTCATTCCTTTGTGCAGTCCCATTTGCAGCTTCATAGTTACAGCTATTTTTTGTAATTCTGAGTAACCTGAAATAGTGCCTTAATAATAGATTATTAAACACCTGTCTAGCGTAGCTTAGGGAGGTTTTTCTAGACTGGGAGTTTGCAGTGGATCCCTTTGATATTCAAATCAACAAATGATAGCCTTTTTATTCAAAACGTAAATTCTTTTGATGGTTAGCTTGTTAAGAAATATTCAGCTCTAGTCTGACCTGATCTGGTTTCCCATGGAAAAGATCTGATGCCGTTTGAAGGTTCATAAATGGAATGCCAATGACAATTTGTTGTTGACGTTCTGCCGCCTCAGCCCTCAGATGCTGCTGGTTGATGTGCCGCTTTACCTTCACCAAATAATCCTTGCAGGTAAATGATCTATGAATTGATCAGATAGTTTCAAAGCAAAGAGGGCCCTTCTGTGGTCTGGATTTTTAGGCTTGGAGGGATACTTAAAACGATGCATCAAAGTTGACAGATGAATCTTAAGGCATAGACTGATGGGAGAAAGCAGAAATGTGGGAATATTTTTAAGTGACTAGCATATTACTTAGAGTTTTGAAAACCTTCAAATGTCGATCAAATCTGTTCCCCATAGCAGATTTATTTCTACCTTGGTTTTTGTTATGGTTGTTTTGTCTGTGTGCACAGGTTTACTCTCACTTTTCTGGGGAAGTTGATGAGACATTAAACGTATTATTCCCGAATGGTGCTTTGGAATAAGGTTGCGAGTTCATTTGCACAGCCATGTTTTATTCATATAGTTCCTGTACACCAGAATATAAGAATCTGCCATTTCCCTAGCCTAAAAAAAATTGTCTTTACCAAGGAAGCAGTACAAATTTTACTTTATTTTTCCTCCTATTCTTCACTTCTCTTGATGATGCTCTCCATGACCTACTATTTATATTTAATTTCTTCGGTAGAAGTTTCTTTATAATATGGAGAAAGAACTCCCACCAATGTAGTTTAGATATTTAGTTAATATTTTTCTATTCTATGCTTCAGTGAATTTGGAGGAGCAATTTGCATGTATTTGAATTTTAGAATTAGATTAGATTGAGAGATTGCTACTCAAAAATTCTTAGCGTATAGGTAAAGAAACTGAGGCATATAGTAAGACCTCGCAGCTAGTTGGTGCATACCCAAGTCTCTTTATTCCTAACCCTGTGCACATCCCGCTTGCTGCCTTTAGAAACACATAGAAGTTCAATTGAAGATTGATACAATTCTAATGTACATTTCTCAACTGGACATAGGAAGTTGCTGAAGTTTTCTAGCTATAACATAAAAACCTTTATACTATAATTTAAGATTAAGAACTATACTTGACATCAGTAAAAAAAATTACAAAGAGTATGTATTTCTTAACATGTAATTAAAGTTTCTGTAAATCTGAAGGAAGACAGGAAACTAACTACTGTCTTTGACAGTTTGTTTACCTCTGCCCTTAGGCAGAACCACAGAACTTGTGACCTAGCTCAGGACTGGGGGAGGAGAGGAAGAGAAAGAGGCATGCAAGTATTAATTGATAACAGATTTTATTATGTCAACTTAACTAACCCTCCAGCAGTGTTTTTCAAAGTGTGTTTCACGGATCTCTAGGTCCACAAGATGCTTGGCCACCAAAATGTTCTGTGTCTAAAGAATCTGGGCGCATATATATATATATATATATATATATATATATATATATACCCTTAATGGAGTTTTACATTATCACAATGCTTTTTGGCAGAATAAAGACTGTAAGTCTGCAAAAAAGAAACTTGTTTATTTAACCCCGGATTTACAAAAAAAATTTGAACACAAAATCTTCATTTGTTTGTTTATATGTTTATTTCTTTTAAAACCAGTGAACATTATTCATGGAAATTTTGGGGTACTTGAATGTCCCTGAGCAAATAATTTCCCTCTGGTTCAATTTCCTCTTTCTATAAATGGAGGTAATAATAGCATCTATTGGCATGAGGATTAAATGAGCTAATATATGTAGAGCAGTTAGAACAGTGTCTGTCACATTGTGTTATATAAGTATTTGCTATTGGTATTATTAACAGTAATATTGTTAGTGTTACCATTGAGACCAATGCCATAGTTTCATTTGGTTTAATGGATGTATATATGTATAAAACTGTGCACAAGGCATTGGGTTGGAGCTAGAGATTTTGAGTAAGATAAGGCAGAAATAAAGGGAAGCAGACAAGTAAGCTGATAAATTACTGAGCAAAATGGTAAAGGCAGCTACAAAGATAAGCTCCAAAGCACTATGGGAATGCTGTCAACAAGAGTCTATTGACAGCTCAAAGAGACACCAAAGATTATACCTATTAGCTGACAAGCTACTGGATGTCTCAGAAACTTCCAGAGGAAGAAATAGGGAAATTCCAAAGAGAGAGAACAATTTTGCTTTCTGTGAAAGAGACTAGTGTATCTGGGGGATGAGGATAATAAGTACAGGGTCTTAGGTGTGGCAAGAGCACATAGTGTACTGGCAGGGTAGATTGGAGCCCAAGTACGAAGGCCTTTGTATCCAAGCTCAGAAGTTTGAGTTTTATCCTCCAGACAACAAAGCGAGTAGAGAATTCTTACGTATGAACCTGACACGATCGGCCTTGTTTTTTGGAAAGAAAACTTGACAGCTGGGTTTGGGAGGACATGAGAGAAGAGAGGCAGGGAAACATGGTGGGAGTCTGGACTGAGGCAGTGGCAGTGGGAACTGAGAGGACATTGACAGATTAAAGAGACATGTCTGAGGGAGAATTGACAAGAACCCATGACCAATTATTGGGGGAAGAGGAATAAAAAAAACAGAGAAACCAAGGATAGGGCTGGTATGTCTAGTATGGGAGGTTGTGTAAATGGTGATTCAATTTAGTTTTATAAATAGAGACACTATTTTTCAAAATCGTTGCTCAAAAAGAAACCTCCAGGTGTCCACAGCCTGCCACCAGTTTTATAACAATGACCTTCCTCTGAAGAGGGACTAATGGAATATATGTGTGGATTGCTTGATACTACTCATGAAAACTACTGGTAATACAAATCAAAAGTGACTAACTTACCTCACTAAGTGACTTACTGGAAATACATGGGAACACACATTTAAAAATTAAGTGTAAAATGCCATATGCAAAATTAAAAATCATAGTGAAAAATTTCTTATCTGCATGATTACAAAGTTTTACAAATGGCTCAGCTAAAGCACTTCTAATATATTTATTTATTATTTCAATGCTCTCCTCCACTCTTCTCTTCTCCTTTCTTATTCTGAGCTTCTTGGATCCTGGATCTTGCTTGTCTTTATATTTACAGATTCATCCACAAATGATACATAGTAAGTGCTTAATGAAAGGTTTAAATACATAATACTTGAAACACCATTACTCTAATTTCATTCTAAAAAGAGAAATGTAAAAAATATTCAGCAATATTAGTTATAAAATATCATATAGGAACTTCTGCATAATGTGTTTCTTGTACCTTCAAAACCTTGGGACTATATTGGCATGTAGCATAAATTTGGGCCACCATGTTACATGAACATTAGTGGAAAAATAAACCCAAACCCATAGTTCAATGTTTGTTGAATATCAAAGAAACTGACATTTTGAGTCATCTATTTTAACAATAAGCCTCTCTTCCCTGTTGTGGGACTCCTTGTTGGCATGGCCTTCTGTTTGAAGACACAGGAAGCTCTAGTCTTCTGGAGATGTTAAGCCATTAGGTTATATCTTATACAATTTTATCAGAAGTTGGTTGACTGCTGTTCCTATTACCTCATGCTGTGCTTGTAAGTATTTGCATCTAATTTTATGTTGTGCCAGTTTTCCCCATTCCCTAACACATCACACAGACTTAAATGATAGCAGAAAACACATTATCAGCTCCAAATTCAGAACTAATAAGCTATTTTTAAAGTTGTTCTTAACTCCCAAATTGGAGCAGCATATTTCTACTCTCCACCCTATTTAAGCAGTACCAAGATTATAAATCTGTCCTGCAAAGAGACGGGAAGTAAAAAATGACCAATATAAAGACTGTGGAAGGTCTTAAAAGTTTTAATAATTATTCATTCCACCATAAAGAATTTTTCCATAAAATAATGTATCCATGCCTTTGTTACCCCCAGGAATATAGACGTATACCATGTATCTCTTTAAATATTTTTAAGATTTCTTTTTATTTTGAGGAAAGGAATTTATGCTTTGAAAAGGGAATGCAACCATGAAAATTTCTCTCATTCCCAAACCTCTTTTAACCTAAATACTCAACTTTTTCAATCTAGATATTTTTCTCTGAGTCTTTCCTAACTCCCTGTAATATGCCAGATTTTGTCCAGGTAGTGGAGTAATTTCATCCACAGTAATGAATATGGTTCCATAAGAGGCTGCTTTCTTGAGGGACAGCATTAGAGACTGTAGTCCCTGCAAGTATGTGGGACATCCTGTTGTTCAGTAAAAGGAGCACAGTTCTAATTTGTTCAGCCACTATATTAACCTCTGTATGATACGGACCACTTCTTCTTCACGTGAGTATAAAATATTCCAAAGATCTGGAATTTCATAATATAATTCTACAGTTTCCTGTAGTCCTGCAAGCTCACCATCTTTATTCATTGTTAATTCTTATACTTTAGATATGTTTTCATTAGAGTTATTACTAGAGCAAGGGAGAAAAATTACAATGCATGAAAATTTAAGAACTACTTGCCCTTTAATTATATGACCACTATTGGGAATTATACAAACAGCTCCTCTTGATTGGGTAAAATTCTAATTTTGTTGGTATGTACATTTGTGTGATAAAAGTCTTGCCATTTAAATAAGTCAGAGATAGTTTGTGACTTGCATACCATATGCCTTTAGTAACATGTGGATTTCTAATATATATTTTTTGTACATAAGGATTGCATCATGGACAAACTGATGTGTTATGCCCTTTGCACTGTTTACCATTGATTTTATACTGTCATCCACACATTTCCCCTTAAAAATCAGTCAAATTTAATTGTTAGACAGTTAATCCAGGTTTCAGATTTTGGTCTATCAATGTATGACAGCTGAAGCAAAACAGTAGATGCAGTGATCACACCTGGCCACTTTGACCTTTACCTGGTTTTTATTTCCTGTTTTGATTCACAGCTTTTTACTTTTATTATTAATATTTTTAAACTAGCACAGTGAAACTAGTTTGAATAACCAGAAACAAATATGTCAAGGGAGCAAAGAGATAAAGATTTAGAAATCGCATGCATGTTACTTTATCTTTGGCATGGAATAACTGCAAACTGGAGAAATAGCAACAGATCTGCATTTGGGTATTTCCCTTCCTCTCCCAATTGAAGCAGATCTACTATAGTTCTGAAGTTCCTATTAAATACTTGTGGCTAAAGAGATTCATTTTCAGTAAGTTAAGAAATCCAGATTTATTTTGTGACTTGGTAGAAGTTACTTGGTGGCAAGAAAGTGAGTTCCAGTAATGAAAGTTGGCAGGCCAGGATTTGTGCTCCACTCTGTTGGCATATGAAATTACAGCACATCATTCAAACAAAATCAATAATCCAACTTTTATGTCCTTTGCTAGGTACAGTGAAAATTTTATTATTCTGTAATCATTTTATACTTCCTGGATTAGGTCATGTTCTGTAGCAGTAAGAAGCATCTCAAGTAGATATAATATGCAAGATCAAAACTTGTGTTTTTACCCACGTACCAGAATGCTCATATAATAGTCAAGGAAAGATGCTATAAAAGTCAGACTCTTATTTCCTTAAATCATCCCTGTAATACCCTGAATGATATTTAGAGGTTCAGTTTACCTAAAGAAAGGAATTTTGCCCCTCAGTGTGGAATGAGGTTGATAAGCTGTGGTATTCTTTAATTGAGGCAAACAGAACAGAAAGAGATAGTTTGTTTCAGCATCAAATTTGCTGTACATGAACAAGGAGAGAAAATCGGATCAGATTCTTGCTCCTTTGATTTACCTTCTTCTGTGTCACTCTCTCTCTATGGAACAAGAGAAAAGACAGATTGTTCTTAGGGACGGTCTACAGGGCCATAAAAGCCAGGTAATAAATTTACTTTAAAGCATCAGTTCCTAAAGTATGTTTGCATAGTAAAGTATGGACCAGGCCAAAATCCAGGCTTAAACATTTTCTCCTTGTTATCACCTCGTTAAGCTCCCCAAGTCTGAGCCATGCCTCCTACAGTCACAGGTATGATGCCACTAATTAAGAAAAAGGGGCTCATTACCAATTCTCATTAACATCAATTGGAGTTTTAAAGCCAAATCCCTGGACTGAAAATTTACCCCCTTAATGTTCAACACAGGTGAACAAATAAAATCGTTTAAATGCCTGTATCATGGGGTAGTGCAAATGTGCTCTCCAAAGATGAACAAATTGCTTACTGCAGTATGGCACTAATCCCATTGCTCAATAAAAGACAGGCAGAGCTTTGAAGAAAATACTATTCAAAAGGGATATTCTGACAGGGAAACGGGTGGAGCATGGGAACTGATATCACAATATGCAAATTATTGTCTGAACCTGTGTCATCTCTAGTAAGGATATATGGGTGAACAAAATTAACAATAGATTGTGCCTGACAACTAAGTGCTCAACAGATATTACCTGAATTAATGATTGAAGAAATAATGTTCACCAGTATGTTTTAACCTGCTGAAGAAACTTACCTCTCAGACTCTTTTAGCATTTGCTTCAGAATGTCCTAGATCACATTCTTTAAGCCTTCTTATGTGATTTTAATTTCTTATAGATAACACTGTACATTATTTTATTGTGGGAGGCTCTTGAGTTAAAACATTTCAAAATGCTTAATTTCATGAAAAGTTAAAATGTGTTGATTTGGTTGATTTGAAAGAGCTGTTCTGCAGTTCATTGAAGTGATAAGCCATATGGAAATAAGTCTCCTTGGAAAATAAAAGCAACCTTCCCTTGCATCAGATTAGGCTTTCTCTCATTTGTAAACCCAAAAGCCAGCCAGTTTTTAAACTGAATTTCTACTTTCCCTCATAATTTCTCTTCCTTACCCCAATGTAAACAATGACCCAGAAATATTCACAAGATTAATGTTTGCCCCTAAACTATATGTGGATTGTAGACTTTTTTCTGGTTTTATAGAATCTTGAGTTATATGATAGATTACTTTATAAATTGTCTGTATTTTTCCTGAGTGGGCATGTTGTTCATATTTTTTTTTATGTTGTTCATATTTAAATCACGTTAATGATTTGTACCATGATTAACCTCCCCCCAAAAGTGTACTGACTTTGGTCTAAATTTCTCACGAGTGTCAGATTTCTTCATAATGTTACTACCTGTCGGTGGCAGTTAAGGAATCATAGAGTATTGTAGCTAGATGGAGCTTTCAGAGCCATTTAGTTCAGTCCTCACATTTTACACATCAGGAAGCTGAACTCCAAGAAGTTAAATTTACTTTCCCAAGCTCATAGGCAATGATAGGACCCTAACTAGAATTTTGGTCTCCTTACCCCCCAATGTAGCCCTGGTGTTAGTAGCTGACTCAACCCAAGTATATAGTAGAAGTCTAGCTTCACTCCCCCATCACACACTACCTTCTTTCATAATTCCAAAGTTGTCTTAAATTTGTGATTAATCAGAGTAGAAGAAACCCTTAGGGAACTATTCTTCTGGATATATGTGAAGATCAGTTATTTTACTTAAGATAGGCCTGCCTTATAAGCCTTATAACCTTATAAGCGTTAACTTTTCATCTTTTCACCTGCTTAAAAATGGAAAGACAGTGATAACGGATGCATAAATGCATCATGGGGTGGATAAATTGTGTGAGTTAGAGAAGAGAAAATGAATGTGTTTGTGAAAGAGTGAGCACATCAATCAGTGGTTGCATGGTGTTTGCACCAGTGTGTCCAGGGAACACCTCACCAATCAATCATTCAAGAAGCTCCCTCCAGCTTTTAGGAGAAAAAAGATTTCACAGTAAAGTGCTATAGAGAAAGCTTAGCATCTAAAGAGGTCATTCTAGGGACTCTTCAAGTTTCCAGAGGGGAGGAAAAAGAGGGTAGGGAGCAAAATGCCATAAAAGCCTATAGTTTGGAATTTTTTAAAATGCTGATTGTATTATGAATCATTCTCATTTTATACTGACTCAAAGGCACGAATTAAACATCATGTGGTATATTCCACTCTGAGCATAAAAATATTGACTCTTATGCGTTCAAGGAAAGCTGAAAAACTGAAAACAGTGTTTTCTCCTCAAACCTTCCATCACTGTACTGAATTATAATCCAATACTGCTCTTTTCCTTGAACATTAAACATACAAACATTCATTGGAAATATTTCAGTTTTATGGGTCATTCATCCAATAATTGTTGGTCACATACAAGATACTACTTTAGCTACTGCCTTGAAGTAGCTTACATTTATAAGGCAAACAAAATTAGTATGTGAATACTTATGATGCAAAAGAGAAGGAATTAAATGACAGAATTGTTTAATCAACATTGTCTATTCCCAAATTTCCAAGAAGATAAAGAGAACCACAGAAATACGAAAAGTTTGTCCAAGATAGTCTATTATTGAATTGCAGATCTGGGAATTTGCTTCCCAAGGAACTCAGTTCTCAGTAGTATTATACTTGCTCCTGAAGGTGGGGTACCATTTGCATAGCTAATTAAAGCAGGAAACATATTGAAATGTCTTAATAAAATGTTGCCCATTAGGGAGGAAAGGCAGCTACTGCCAATAAAGTGATTTTGTGAACAGGAAGTAATTCTCGCCACACAGTCCTGACAGCATGGCTTCATTTACTGCTTGCAGTCACTCTTTCTATGCTGGCTTTTCAAGTCAGAAACTGGTAGAAATTCAGTGTAAGGATTACCATCAAAGTGTAATTGCAGAGGAAAATGCAAGCAGCCAAACAATAATGAAGTGTATCCATTCCAAACCAAGGAAACCAGTATTAATTGTGATATACAGTATGAAAACAACAGCATCTGAGACAGTGAACAGTTTAGTATAGAAGTTGAAAGCACCAACTTGGGGATTGGACGAACAGGGTTTTAATCCTGCCTCTTCCATTTGTTAGCTGCATGGCCAAAGATTTCCCTTTGTCATCTGTATCAACATCACAATAAAAAATGCTAGTGTTGCTGTTTTCCTTCATTTTCCCCCTTTATAACTCCTAAAACAGAGAACAATCATTTATTTAAAAACATGAGTACTTATCATACTTTGTCTTATATAGGTTGCTGTAGGCTCATCTGTTGCCCTGCTTGCTTGTAAACTATTTGGGGGTAAGGATCTCTTGAATTCTGTTAGTGCCTAAACAGTACCATACACATAAGAGGCACTGAAAAATTTATGGAAGATGACAATGTAGCCAACTGCATGTAAGGCCATGTGAACAATCCATAAATCCTTAATAACCATTCCAGTTCCACTGGTATCACTGTGGATTAAGAGTATCCATTCAACATTCATATGTAATTTCATATGCATTCAACCCATAAGTAGTTTTCTAATCTCAAGAGTTTTCTACCAGTAACAAAAATAACAATAATAGCTATCATTTATTGAGAGTCAATTATAAATTTGGTGTTTTCCCATACATTAGCTCACATAGTCTTCACAGTCACTTTCCATAGAAGATATTTTAATCCCTTTTGTAATATAATCAAAATAAGACTTAGAAGGATGTTAACTAGGTGGTCCAAGGTCACACAGCTTGACAGTAGGAAAAAAAAAAACTGGATTTTTACTTAAGTCTAATACTAAAGGCCAATGTTTTTTCTTACATTTCTTTATATTGATATTTGCAACATTATGAGTCTTAGATTGAAGACTAATTTCCTAATTGTATTTTATTGAAAGTATGATATCCACTAGTGAAATTTACAGGTGAGTATAATTTTTATACTGCTTACATGTAGCGTTTTATTCAAATGTCCCTAAGACTTCCTTAACCACTTAACTATTCATTTGAGAATTCTCAGGTCCAGTGACCCTAACAGCTCACCAGATGATATAACTTGGGTGAAGCACTTATTATTTACCCATCACTTTTGTCTACTGTGAACTTCAAATAGTGTTTATTAACAGGATATGTTGACCCCTGGCACACACATTGAGGTGTCTTAGACCAGACCCTTAGATGAAAATTTGTATGCAAGTGATTTATGAGAGAAGCACAGACAGGAAACAGAAGGAAGGCTGGCATAGTGCAGCCTCAGGGGAACTCTGGAGTACATGTTATGCCACAGAGTTGTCCCAACCGAGGCAAGGGAAGTAGACTTCCCTACCCCTAGACTACACAGTCTCTGCTACTTGTGGGCCAAGTGACTCTAGTAGCTCAAGAGGATGTGGCTATTACACCAAAGGGTGAGTGCACAGAAACGAAAACAGTAAAAGGGTTTCTGGGCAGAGCATTGACATTGCAACAGGTTGTACCCCAGATACCAGAGGTGGAAATAGAACCCAACTTAAGATCTATGTTCTCCTTGATGTCCATTAAGAGTATTTTGACTTCAGCATATAGAAATGAATAGATCTCACTCCAGATGTAGCTTGATCCTATATTCACACAATATCATCAGGTTCCATCTCTCAGCTCCACTTTCTCTGGGTTTACTCCATCCTGATGTGATCTCCTAGCAGCTCCTATCTCTCTCCTCATTGCCGTTGCAGTTCCAAGCTTTATATCTCTATACATGAAGCACAGGTAGAAATGAGGGAATCCATATCTCTTTTTCACATCAAAAATACTGGATTACTTGCACTGATCCAGTGTAGATCACATGTTCAATTCTATTCCAATTGATAAGGCCATAGAAATGTATAGAATCATTGGCTTAAGCAAATGTTACATGCTCATTCCTATATTTAGCTTCAGTTCATTAGTTGAGTCCATATTATTAAAATGTCATAGTTTGGACGTTCAGAATATTAGAAAGGAAGAAGAGGAAAGTACATGCTAGGAAAGAAATTAATAAATAGCCACTGGTCTCTTGTTTTTACTGTAAATTTGAATTTGCTGTGATCTGAGCCTAAGTAATTTCAAGCTATAGACATGACAGTGTTTCAGCCAAGTTGTGAATCCAGTTGGAATTAGCAGTATTGGGTTGAGTGGAAGGAGAGACAGAAAATTCCCAGAAGTTAGGCTATGGTATGTGAAGCATGGGATATACCACCTCTATTATCACTACCACCACCATCACCTCATCACCCTACCCCTGCAAACAAGAAAACAAGCCTTCCTACCATGTTTACTCAGTTAGAATAGAGGTTTGCCATTAAATACAGCTTTTGAAATGGATATCCTAGGAATTTCCTATAGGCCCAATCTGGGCCAAGACAGAAGAATGAGGCTTAGCCAATTAGACATATGACTATCTCCTAACTGTTCCATCATTTATTCACTCAATAAATATTAAACACCTACTATACACCAAGTACTATTCTGAATACTGGAAGTATAGTGGTGAACAAAACATAGTAGGTACCTACTGTCAGCAGGGGGTTACAGACAATTACAAATAGGCAATAAGATATCTTTACAGAGTGATAAATACTATCAAGAAAATAAAAGGGAATGAATTTGAGGTCAGGTAAGTGGAGCATTTATCTGAAAAGGTGATATTTGAGCTGAGACTTGATTGATGAGAAGAAGCCAACCATGCAAAGGTCTCTAAGAGCATTAAAGGCGGTGGAAATAGCACAAAGGCAAGAAGTAGGAATAAATTTGGTGTTATTAGAAAACAGGAGAAAAAACAGTGGCTGGAACATGGTGAGTGATGTGGAGAGAGGTGGGTGCAGTTAGGGTGGACCTATGGCCAGACCCATGCGTGAGTCCTCTGTGTCTGTCTCTAAGGGCAGTTGGTGTTCAGCAGGAGATGAACTTCAGATTCCAATGGTCTTCATTCTTCAACTCTGCTCCCTAGTCACTTGAGTATTCCACAAAACCCTAATGAAATCTTAATGGTTCATTTTAGCCAATGTCTTTATCTTTTATTGATTTTGTACTAAAATATCTCTACTTTTTTTATTTTAGAACCTGTAGAAGCTTATAAAATCCAGGAATTTAAACAAAAAAATTTTAACAACAAAAAGAACTTACCTTGTGCATACATACCATTTTATATCTTACCCCACCCACACACTTAATGAGATACCATGGGCACTATCTCATATGTTTACATACACCACCCCCTTATTCTTTTTCATGGTTGCATGATATTTCATTGATGAATGTATGATTATTTATTTCACTGATTGTCTATTGATGGACATCTAGGTTATTTACAGTTCTTTTCTATTGTAAACACTTCTGCAGTTGAACACTCTTGAACAAATGTCTTTACATTCTTGTACAACTATTTCAGTAGGATAAATTCCCCATAATGAAATTACTGAGTGAAAGTACGAGAATCAAAGCAAATATTGCCAGGCTGCCTATGAAAATGTTGTACCATACTCTTCCCACACTTGGCCAGTACTGGAACCTATCAGTACATTTCATCTTTGCAAATCTGATAGAAGGAAAATGTTGCAGAAGTTCTTATTTTATTTATTTTTATTTTTTTATTGAAGTATAGTTGATTTACAATACTGCATTAGTTTCAGGTGTACAGCATAGTGTTTCAGGTGTTTTTTGCAGATTATATTCCACTATAGGTTATTATAAGATATTGGGTATAATTCCCTGTGCTATACAGTAAATCCTTGTTGCTTATCTATTTTATGTATAATAGTTTGTATCTGTTAATCCCATACTCCTAATTTGTCCCTCCCCTCTCCCCCCTTCCCTTTGGTAACCATAAGTTTGTTTTCTATGTCTGTGAGTCTGTTTCTGTTTTATATATAGGTTCATTTGTATTATTTTTTAGATTCCACATATAAGCGGTATCATACAGTATTTGTCTTTCCCTGACTAACTTATTTCACTAAGCATAACATCCATTTTACTGCACATGGCAATATTTCATTCTTTATTATGGCTGAGCAATATTCCATTGTATATATTGTATATATAAAACACATCTTCTTAGGTCAGTCATCTGTTGATGGGCACTTGGGTTGTTTCCATGTCTTGGCTATTGCAAATAGTGCTGCTATGAACATTGAGGTGCACATATCTTTTCAAGTGAGAGTTTTCACTTTGTCCAGATATATACACAGGAGTGGGATTGCTGGATCGTACGGTAGCTCTGTTTTTAGTTTTTTAAGAAACCTCCATACTGTTTTCCATAGTGGCTGCACCAATTTACATTCCTGCCAACAGGGTATGAGGGTTCCCTTTACTTCACACCCTCTTCAGCATTTATCATTTATAGGCATTTTGATGATAGCCATTCTGACCAGTGTGTGGTGATATCTCATTGTGGTTTTGATTTGCATTTCTCTAATGATTAGCGATGTTGAGCATCTTTTCATGTGCCTGTTGGCCATCTGTATGTCTTCTTTGGAAAGATGTCTATTTAGGTCTTCTGCCCATTTTTTGATGGGGTTGTTTGTTTTTTGGTATTGAGCTGTATCTGCTGTTTGTATATTTTGGATATTAACCCCTTATTTGTTGCATCATTTACAAACATCTTCTCCCATTCAGTAGGTTCTCCTTTCATTTTGTTGATGTGCTCCTTTGCTGTGCAAAAACATTTAAATTTGATTAGGTCCCATATGTTTATTTTTGCTTTTATTTCTTCTGCCTTGGGAGACTGATCTGAGAACATGTTGCTATGATTTGGATCAAAGAATATTTCACCTATGTTCTCTTCTAGGAGTTTTATGGTGTCATGTCAAACATTTAGGCCTTTAAACCATTTTGAGTTTATTTTTGTATATGGTGTGAGGGCATGGTCTAATTTCACTGATTTACATGTAACTCTCCAACTTTCCCAGCACCACTTGTTGAAGAGGCTGTCTTTTCTCCATTGTATGTTCCTGCCTCCTTTGTCATAGATTAATTGACCATGGGTGCATGGGTTTATTTCTGGGCTTTCTATTCTGTTCCACTGGTCTATACAGAAGTTCTTATTTTAGGCATCTACAGACCCTCACATTATTTCCCCTCATTCCTTACATATTTTGACTCCAGTTTCTCTGTCAAGTCTTGGTGACTACAATATGCTTCCAAGGTAGACAAGATAGTCCTTCCAGTACCTACCTGATCTTCTTCATTGACAGACACTAAATCTCATGGTTATACACTGAGCCTTGTCATTTTACCAATAACAGCAAACCCTCCATAGTCTCATTTCAAGCATCTAAAACTCTGATTGCCCCCTCCTCTCTTTCCAGTTCACTACCTGTAGTATTCTAATCCACTACCTGTAGTATTCTAATCCACTGCAGGACCTATAATCATTAATCCTACATCTCTTAATTCTTCTCAGTCCCTCCTTGCCCTTCCTTCATAGCTCCCTGCTGTCCTTCCTTTGTTTCCCTGGATAGATGTAATGGCCCATCTTTGTGATCACTCCATGCACTTACCCTCATCTTCCTTGCGCTTTCCCCACCCCCATTACACTCACCTGACAAATCCCAACCCTGGTTTAATCCAGTTCACTGCCCACTCTTTACCTGCCCCTGGGCACCTAAACATAGCTAAAGAAAAACCACAGTCATGCTGACTGGTATACTTTAAATCTGTGAGCATTTACCATTACTGAGCACTTTCTGCTAACCCAGAAATCTTACTATATTCTCTAATCCATTCACTCTCTGTCAACTCCTTGATGACTAGTTCACAATTTCTCCTCTCATCCCAGACCTCCGATAATTTCTTCTTCCTCTTGACTCTTTGATGATGATCTTAATTCACAGAGATAATGGAAGCAATCAGAGGAAACTTCCCAGACCCTCCTGCTCCGCATTTAATATTCTATTTATATCTGACTTCCTCCTGTTACTGCAGATGAACTGTCTGTGCACATATCTAAGGCCAATTTTGAGGCAAGGAAACTTGAAGTCATAAATAGGAATACTAACAATGGAGTAAATTAATCTTTGTATATGGAATAGTTAAGGTAGAGAGTGCTAGATTTGTTGTTCAGCTCTTTCTGTATGTTGACATCATCGTGAACTCTAATGATTCATGTCTCCATGGAAATGTACAAGACCCCATAAGTTAGTTGGCTACCCCTTCATTTTACAAGTTGAGACCTAAAGAAGTAAAATGACTTTCCCATAGATATAGCTTTTTTTAATGGACCACTACAGGAAAAATGGCAAGCAACATAAGGGTAGTTTCACAAAATTTGTTTCTGTAGAACTTACCAAAAATTAACAAAAGAAGCAAAAACAAAAAGTTGTATGACCAGTGCTATAACTAAGGAAGGATAAAAATGCATTATCCAAATACGGAACAATTTAGGTCAAATTAAAATAAGATCTTTCTACACAGAGTTCCTCTTCTAGAGAGTAGTGTAATGAGGAGATAATATGAGAATAAAATTGTTTTTAGAAAACTCACTGATACCCTTCCAATTTTATCCTAAATTTAGAGGGAAAGAAATTAGGGGTAAAAATAGGGCAAATAAAAATACGTTGACTATTCCCTTTAGGAGTACCAGTCCCTTATTATTTCAATAAAATAAGCTGGAACCCTGACTTTGGTCATTTCCTGTTCTCAGTCCAAAAGGAGAGAAGGAGTGAAATGGGGAATAATCTCTATGGAGCAGTTGGCTTGGTCAAGACCAGCAAACAGCAGCCAACAAAGTCAGGGAGGCAGTGGAAAAAAATGTGTTGTTCAACCATACAGACCACACAGGAAAATATCTAAATTACATAGGAAAACAAAGTGAAGCCCACAGTATTTACCCACCTCCAAACTCCACTAATGTATGAGGAGAAAGAAGGAAGGGCTATCAAAAACAGAATTCTCTCACTCTTCCTGCCATCCCCTCTGATAGCTGAGACACAAAACAAATAATACTGAACATTGGTATATGGCCACTGCATATATGCTAACAAAGAATTTACTGAGTACCTAGGCATTCAAAAAAGAAAAAGCTTGGGGAATACAACCACACTATTCAGGAATGAGAGAGGGTTGGATAAAATGGCCCACTCAGAAATGAGAGCTATCAAATAAATTTTACTCCCACCAAAAAGAAAAAAAAGGAAGCAAAGAATTACAACATATAAAATTCAGATAAAGACGATAGTTTGGAAGAAAATGCAATTCAAAAATAACATAGGGCTTCCCTGGTGGCGCAGTGGTTGAGAGTCCGCCTGCCGATGCAGGGGACACGGGTTCGTGCCCCGGTCCGGGAAGATCCCACATGCCGCGGAGCAGCTGGGCCCGTGAGCCATGGCCGCTGAGCCTGCGCGTCCGGAGCCTGTACTCTGCAACGGGAGAGGCCACAACAGTGAGGGGCCTGCATACCGCAAAAAATAAATAAATAAATAAAAATAAAAGTCTTGCAACTGCTTTGCACACTCAAGAAAATTGAGAACTTGGACTTTATGAAGTAATAGATCAAATATGGGATAAGACAAGGAATAAGGTGAAAAGGAAGGTCGTAGAACAAAAGAAAGATTGGGAGGAAAGTAACAACACAAGAAAAAAAAAGTAATGTATTTAAAAAAGCAAAGAGACTCAGCAATGTAGAAAACCCAGACAGGATTGAGGACAAGATTGTGAAAATTCACACAAAAATAAGAAGTCATAACGAGTCAAGCACTCAAAAATACCAAAGTATCAATAGATATGAAGAAAAGTGGAAAGCTAACATGTGGTTATTATATGCTGGGGGGACAGAATAAATGAAACCCTCAAAAATATAAAGAAAAATCTCCATGAGTGAAAAAAAAATACCTTGAAACTATAGATCAAAAACGTTCAATTTGTTTTAGAAAATGCTTATAAAGAATGGCCAATATCAAGACTTTATTTTAAGTTATTAAACTGCAAGGATAAAAATGCATTTAGAAAGAAGATCACTTAAAAGGGGGATGGAGATTTAGGGACTCAGATTTTTTCAAATTACAAATGTGAAGACGCTGGAACATTGTCTATAGAATTTTCAGGTTAAAACTATGACCGTCAGGACTTCCCTGGTGGCACAGTGGTGCCACAGCAGTGAGAGGCCCGCGTACCGCAAAAAACAAATAAAAACTATGACCGTCAGCCAAATGGATATATTTGAGGAAAAATTATATTCTCAAACGTGTAATAACTTAGTAAATGTGTCACCCATGTCTGATTTCTCACAATTGTACTTAAAACATAACCCAGACTTCCATTTCTGACAATATGATGGATTAAATTCTAGAGCTGCCAGATATAGCAAAAAAAAAAAAAAAAAGAAAAGAAAAAATACAGATAAACAAGGAATACTCTTAGTATAAGTATGGCTCATGTGCTATTTGAGATATACTTATACTAAAAGAGTATTCCTTATTTATCTGAAATCCACACTTTGTACATCCTGAGTTTCTTGCAACCCTAGGTAGTCTGAAAAATATCCCAAAACATACAACTAAAATTAGTGGATATATTTTTTAAAAAACAGACAAAAATATCCCTTAAATTTTGTGACTGATCTCATAAGAAAGTAAAATAAATCTCTAAGGGAATAAATGGGAAAGAAATTGGTAAGCTGAACCTGAAATGATGAGAATTATTTGCTAAGCATAGTGACCAAAATGCTTGTGTTTGAATGGCCATTTAGGACAGAAGACGGTGCTTTGGAGCTGCATAAAATGAAGAGTGGGATCTGAGGCCTCTCTATAAACCAGCATTCTTGGAGGGCTATAATTTCTGAAAGGATGATCTGAGAAAATATGCTCACCAGAAAAAGGAGACAACAGGGAACTTGTGTGTCTTGGCTTAGGCTCTAAGTAGAAAACAAAATACATTCCCCTGTGAATTCAAACACACAGGTTTTCCCTGAAACAAATTTGGACTTGAAATTGCATGATCAGTGAGGTCCTGGAGACCCCAAGCAGATAAATTAGTTTCAAGTAGTCCCAAGTTAGTAAACTGGTAATGTGGAGCAACTGGCAGAATCAGACACAAATTCCTCTGAAGAAATGCACACTGAACCCAGGCTTTGCAGGCATTGCACGGATAAAGCCATGCCAAACATTAGTTCACCATCCAAAACAACAGAATGCATCAAAGAACAGACTACCACAGAGAAGAGTCATCAGGACAAAAAGTGAACAAACAAAAAATAAATACACAAAAAAAGATAACAACATAATTAGAACCCTAGGAACTTTTTTGGATACATTATTGTTGGATACATAATATGAAGTATTTGGAAAAAACAAGAGACTACTAAAAGTGGGCAAATGTTTGAAAGAAAAAAAAACTGAACATTTAGAAATAAAAACTATAATCATTAAAATTTAAAATTCTGGGAATGAATTAAGCAGATTAGACACAGCTGAAAGAGAGACAGAGTAAATTGAATATAGAGCTGAAGCAGTTATCCCATATGCAGCACAGCAAGACATAGTCATGGATAATATGAGGCAGGGGTTAAAAACATGAAAGATAGAAAGAGGGGTCTAACATGTCCAATTATGCTCTGGAAGAAGAGAATAGGGTAAATAAGGTAAAATCAGTACTCAAAGAGATCATGAGTGAGGAGGTTTCAGAATTGAGGAAAGACTCCTGATGCAGGACAAGTAAGAAATCCTCACTTAACCATATGGTGTTTTAAACTCAGAAACAAAGATAACAAGAAGATTTTAAGAGAATATTCTCCTGATGAGAGTGTACATTTATCACCCTTTTCGAAGGACAGTTTAACAATATTTATCCATGATTAAAGTGTTCATATCTGTTTACCTTGTGATCCTCCTCCTAGAAGTTTATCCTAAGGTTATACTCTGACAACAAGGATGTTGATCTCCATATATTTTATAACAACAATACTTTGGTTACAATTTAAATATCCAGCCATAGGAAAGCTAATAAATGAATTACAGCATAATAGTTCCTTGGGATATTGTACAGCATTAGAATGGCTGGTATATGTGTATATCCACATTTATTGATAAGGACTGATCTCCATCCTTATCAATAAATAAAGCAGCAGAACAGCAAATATCATGTGGTCCAGCTCACCTAAGGTTACATATACATTTTTGTTTATATTTAAGTTGTCTTGGTGTATTGCCCAATGTGGGTCTATATAAATAAAAAAAGGTCTAAATGGACATTGGAATGGTCTAAAAGATTGAAAGTGGTTACCCCTGAGTAGTGGGATTTCAGGGAATTTGAGTTTTCTTTCATATATTTCTTCAGTGTTTAATTTTTTTTCTTAGGAAGCATGGTTAAACATACATACATCTACATAGGGAATATTCCACATTTCTTAATTCCCAGTATAGTTTTCTTTCCTCAAAACACAAGACCATTTTGATGATATACCATTTGACTGGTATGGATAGGGCTGTCCATACAACTATAATTATGCTACACTTTCCTGTATGTTTTTTAATGTATTGATATATAGGAATCATCCTCCATTACCACTCCCAAATTTCAGGTAACTAGTAAATGAATTCATTTTGGTTACCTTATGTAGGTAAAGGCTAAGGAAATGTATTCAGAAGTTTAAGAAGAGAAGTACACAGGACTTCCCTGGTGGTGCAGTGGTTAAGAATCCACTTGCCAATGCAGAGGACACGAGTTCGAGCCCTGGTCTGGGAAGATCCCACATGCCGCGGAGCAACTAAGTCTGTGTGCCACAACTACTGAGCCTGCGTTCTAGAGCCCGCGAGCCACAACTACTGAAGCCTGTGTGACTAGAGCCCATGCTCCACAACAAGAGAAGCCACCACAATGATAAGCCCATGCACCACAACAAAGAATAGCCCCCACTCGCGACAACTAGAGAAAGTCCACACGCAGCCACGAAGACCCAATGCAGCCAAAAATTAACTAATTATTTTAAAAAAGAAGTACAGATAATTATACCAAAAGACCATAGTGTTTTTTTAGCTAAATAAAACAAAATAATGACTACAACACTACAGTAATAAAACTGAATGGATATATGAGCATTTGCAACTTTTTCTGATGTTTCTGTCATTTTTTTAATAAATTATTTTTATAAAGGTCCAAATAGGGCTGAATGAAATCACAAATAAAAATATTATTGAAGGTAGTATAGTTTTCTCTAAGACATTAGATAAAATGGAACAATTAATGGTAGTTTTTTTCTTACGTGTTTAAGAAAAGTTGAATTTTCAAAGAGTGCTTCTTCATGTTACATTCTTAGTGATTATTAAGTTTAAAAAAAATCATTGTGGTAGCACCCCAGTGGCAGTGAGCGCACTGGCATCTGGATCTTGCTTTCTAAATACCACTCCCAAATAAGAAGAACCAGGACTCCTTGAAGAAATGGCTGACTCTATAGCTGAAACAAGGAGGATACAAGATGAGCCTTGAGAGTCTTATAGCGTCAGAAAGTAAGGAAGAACTCAAAAAACAACAGGATGGAGACATATCAAGTAGACGGGGAGCCATCTCGAACAAGCCTCCAATGGTCAAAGCTGGGAAAAAAAATTTAGCAACAAAGTCCAAAGTATAAAATAAATATACATGAGTCCATACTGATATAAATAATTCCCAACCCTCAAGTATGCACTTGGTCTTAGTAACTCCCTTCCAAAGAATAGAGTATGAAAAGGGAGGAATAGTAACTTTACAGTGAAGAAATCTGGCAAACACTACCTTTATCAAAAGATCAAGGAATATCATCATTGATAAGTTATGTTCATTGCATGTGCCCCATTGTATGATGTAATGAGAAGGACACTTCACGTGTGTGGTATTCGTCCTCAAAACTCATAACTTCAGTCTAATCCCAGGTAAACATCAGTTAAACCCAAATTGAGAGGAATTGCACAAAATGACCCATGCTCCTCAGAGCTGTCAAGGTTATAGAAATCTAGAAAAGACTGAGAAACTATCACAGACTAGAGGAGATTAAGGAGATATGATGAACTGAATGCAATCCTGTATGGGTCTTGCAACAAAAGGGTGACGTTGATGGAAAGACTGATAAAATCTGAATAAAGTCTGGAGTTTACTTGCTATCAATGTATCAACGTTGGTATCTTCATTTTGATGAGTGTACCTGGTAATTTAAGGTGTTAACATTGGGAAAGACTGGGTGAGGTATATACAGGAAGACTCTGTATTATCTTTGCAACTTTTCTCTAAATCTAAAATTATTCCAAGATAAAAATTTGCTTTAAAAATAAATTAAATCCGGGCTTCCCTGGTGGCACAGTGGTTGAGAGTCCACCTGCCGATGCAGGGGACACGGGTTCGTGCCCCGGTCCAGGAAGATCCCAAGTGCCACGGAGTGGCTGGGCCCGTGAGCCATGGCCGCTGAGCCTGTGCGTCCGGAGCCTGTGCTCCACAACGGGAGAGGCCGCAACAGTGAGAGGCCCGCGTACCGCAAAAAAAATAAAAATAAAAATAATAAATTAAATCCACTTCACAGCTATCAGAATAACTAAATCCAAAACACGAACACCAAATGCTCTTGCAGGTGTGGAACAACAGCAACTCTCATTTATTATTAATGGGAATGCAAGATGGTACAGCCACTTCAGAAAATAGTTTGGCAGTTTCTTAAAAAATTAAATGTACTCATACCATATAATCCAGCAATCATGCTCCTTAGCATTCACCCAAATGAGTTGAAAATTTACATCCACACAAAAACCTGCACATGGATGTTTATAGCCACTTCATTCATCATTGCTAAAAATTAGAAGCCACCAAAATGTCCTTAGGTGAATATTTTTCAGCACTAAAAAGAAATGAGGGCTTCCCTGGTGGTGCAGTGGATAAGAATCCGCCTGCCAATGCAGGGGACATGGGTTCGGGCGGGAAGGTCCCACATGCCGCAGAGCAACTAAGTCCGTGCGCCACAACTACTGAGCCTGCGCTCTAGAGCCTGCGAACCACAACTACTGAGCCAGCACGCCACAACTACTGAAGCCCGCGCCCCTAGAACCCGTGATCCACAACAAGAGAAGCCACCTCAATGAGAAGCCCACACCACAACGAAGAGTAGCTCCCGCTCGCCACAACTAGAGAAAGCCCGCGCGCAGCAACGAAGACCCAATGCAGCCAAAAATAAATAAAATTAAAAAAAGAAATGAGCTATCAAGCCACAGAAAGACATTGATCAACTTTAAGTGCATATTACTAAGTGAAAAAAAGCCAATCTGAAAAGGCTACATACTGTGTGATTCCAGCTATATGACATTCTGGAAAAGGCAAAACCTCAAAGTAAAAAGATCAGTGGTTTCCAGGAGTTCCTAGGGAGGAAGAGATGAACAGGTGGAGCACAGGGGAATTTTTGGGCAGTGAAACTACTCTGTAAGATACTGTAATGGTGGGTACAAGTCATCATACATTCGTCAAAACCCATAGAATGTACACCACCAAGAGTGAACACTAAACTACAGACATTGGTTAATATATATCAATATTGGTTCACCAATTGTAACAAGTGTGACACACTAATCCAAAATGTTAGTAGTGGAAACTAAGGAGGAGGGCTTGAGGGGGAGATGTGGGAACTGTGCACTTTCTGCACAATTCTTTTGTAAACCTACAGCTGCCTCCCAAAAATAAACTCTATTTTTAAAAAAATACAAGCAGTCAATCCAAAAGAAAAACAATTGGTGGTAGATGGAAAGATACATGATACAGCAGGTGTAGTGAAATGCTAATAGTGCTGACGTATATGGATGTTCACTATATAACTCTACTTTGCGCTGTTTGACATTTTTCATAATAAATATGGGGGGAAAGTCATTGTGGTTAATATTAGGAGAAAGCTTAGCAGAGAAAGGTCAAAATAAGCCTGTGGGATTTAATCTAACTCCATCACGGATTTCTCATATGTTTCTGTACAAAATAGGTAACTTGATTAATGACCTGAATTACTCATCTAAATTTTGAATCCCAGTTGGTCCTGTCTTCAAAGACCAGAGTCTAGATTAAACTGCCTTATTGTTTGAGAAATACAACTAGATATTAACTAGTTAATATTGTTTGAGAAGTATAGCTAGTTAATATTGTCTGAGAAATACAAATAGTTAATACATTTTGAGAATTACAACTAAATGTTAACTGTATGTCATCTCATCAGTAGAGAAAAATGAGCAGTGCTTTGTAGTTTTTGAAACAGTACTGATGACATGGTAGTGAAATCTGCACAACTACTGTGCTGGACTTTGTCAGTGTCCTTGTTATGATTTAGCACTATTTTATTTACTATCCTAAGACATACATTTTTATTACTCGCTACAATATGACAATAACAACAGTTTTGAATGGTGCATATTTCTCACTATGAATCTAAATACACAGAATGTTTGCTCTATTCTCAGTCACTACACGGTGTAAAACTGGTGTATTAAAAATAGTATGACATATTTGCATATTTATCTGTATTAAAACCCCCATGAAACAGTTATTGCAGATACACAGCTGTTGCTTTTTAAGTATCTTTTAAAGGAACCATATCTGCTCTCCTATATAAATTATATGCATTTTCAAATATATCATCTGAGCCAAAGGAGTTTCAAAGCTTTAAACAGGAAAACATGCTCTCAGAGGAGAAGAATGTTAAAGGAGAGGAATTGTAAATTTTTAGTCATTGTGGCCAAATGATAAATTTTTAGCCTAAAATGATGAACTTGTCCCTTTGCCAAGTCAGATATTATACATTGTAAACAGAAAGTAATTCTGGATGCTTCTACAAATTATGGCCATATTTCAGCACGGAGACTGTTTACCTAGTCTACAGAGCACATAAAGAGATGCTGCTTTATATCGATCAAATTACAGAAGAGAAGTCTCCACTTCATGACTTAAAAGTGGCAGGACTTCCCTGGTGGTGCAGTGGTTGAGAGTCCTCCTGCCAATGCAGGGGATACGGGTTCGTGCCCCGGTCCGGGAAGATCCCACATGCCACAGACCGGCTAGGCCTGTGAGCCATGGCCGCTGAGCCTGTGCGTCCAGAGCCTGTGCTCGGCAACGGGAGAGGCCACAACAGTGAGAGGCCCGCGTACCAACACCCCCCACCAAAAAAAAAAAAAAAAGTTTGTCACTTTGCAGCTCTAATCCTGTTGAAAAGAAAAGATAATTTCTGTCCAATTTAATCAGCAAGAGGTCTTTATTGCCTTAAGTATTAATTGATTAGGTTCTCATTAAGGTCAAAAGTACACTTAGCTGCCCAGAGATGGCCAATTAGCACATTGTCAACCGCGCTTATTTATATTAACTGAACATAATGGTAGTTGACTGTCAAGTCAGAAGGTCACTGAATCTTTTGTACCCTTTGCCCTCCAAAAGAGCAACAGTCATTCAGACACGAGAAAGCATTCATAATAAATATTTAGTTTATTACTTATTGACTTAAATCACTCTTAGAAACAGGTGTTCTATTCTCTTTGGACAAATGATATATCATTTCTTTGTGAAATGCTTGAGGTCCAGTTGAAATCCTGTGGTTGACTGTGTCTGAAGATTTTTGTTCAGCAAGCAGCTTGCACTTGAAACTCTAAATAGCTTTTTTAAAGACCAAACCAATTCAATGATTATAATCCTTTGCGATATAGACTTTTCTCCTGCTAAGTGACTGCAGCACATTGAAACAAGTTGGACACACGGGTGCTGAAATGCCTCTGGGGCACCAGTCTCAAAGTTGAAGGTTAGAACCACATTTGAGTCTCACCTTAATGAGGACATTGGTATGCTTTTAAAATGCACTGGTGCTGCCTTAGATATTGGATATTTGCTACAGAACAAAAAAGAAATAAAAATTCAAGGTTATTCATGAACCAATAATCTAAAATTTCTACCTATAGTCCCAGTGATTTTTATCATCATAAATCATTACACCTAATTTATATAGTGATGATATAATAAGTTACATTTGCTAGCATTTTATTTTTTCTATTTATCCTCTTCTACTTAAATTTAACATCATTCTCCCTTACGTTGTTCTATTATTGAATGAAATATGACTGATGATTCCATGAGTTAGATTTTAAGGAGAAAGTATTTTTGTTTAGCACATCACTTTTACAACTTATCAAATTAGAAACCCATGAGTCAGCCTAGATTCCCCCCTTTACACTCTTCCCTCTCCAAATGTGTATCTCATCAAGCATCACATTCCATCAGTTCTAGTTACTGAATAGCATCAATAGATATAAGTACTTCAACCCACTGCCACTGCCTCAACTTGTTGTCTCTTTATTAAGTTGCTGTGATAGATTTTGATGGGTCTTCCCAGTGATTCAGTGACCCTCTAGTGGTCTTCTCACTAGACTGGGTCTCCTTCAGAGTAGGGTGATATATTTTTATTGTATCCCCAACCAACACTTAGTACCTGGCACATACAGGCATTCAGTAAAAATTTACTGAATAAATAAATGAATGACCACAATTAGCTTTATGCTACATATAAATGTAAACCTTGATAGAATAATAATTTGCTGTGCTTTAAGTACTCATTAAATCAAACTTTTCACTAGTATTAAATTATTAATACTTTCTCAGACTATTATAAGAAGCAGTAAATTCATCCATATGGGTACACCAACAGCATTGACTATGAAGACAGAGTGAGAGCCCAAGTCAAAGGAAACAGTTACTACCATAATTCTTGAGTAATTAAGCTACCAAGTATATACAGAAAACAAATCCATATACTATCAAAACATGTGCTTTGGGGTGGGATAGGGAGGGTGGGAGGGAGGGAGACGCAAAAGGGAAGAGATATGGGAACATATGTATATGTATAACTGGTTCACTTTGTTATAAAGCAGAAACTAACACACCCTTGTAATGCAATTATACTCCAATAAAGATATTAAAAAAAAAACATGTGCTTTGTCTGTGGTATCATATTAAATAAATAACAGTTACTATTTATATATTGTGTACTTCTTATACATTAGCTATTGTCCTCTCAAGGACCATGTAATGTAGATATCATAATTGTCATTTTACAGATAGGAAAACTGGTTTCACAGGGTAACTTATCCAACGGCACATAACCCAGGTCTTGCTTGCTCCAAAGCCCAAATTCTATCTACCACACTAAAGTTTGCATCCTTCTTTAGAACTTTGGACAACCTATTTCACATTATTCAAAAACTTTACTAAATGTTGTATAGAAATGTTTCATATCCATTGTTAGGTTGGGGTGGGTTGGGGAGTGTGGGGGAGATAATCAGAGTCAAAGATGAGAAAAATTACAGTGGAAATGGAAGGTAATATGACTTAGTAGTTAAGACTGCATGGGCTTTGACATCATACAGCGCTACACTTGAGTCCCAGGTCTGCCTTGTACTACCTGCATGACCTTGAGTGAGTGACTTGACCTCCAAGTTTCAGTGCACTAATCTCTAAAAGAGATATAACAACAGTAATTGCCAATTAATTTGTGAAGATCAAATGAGATTATGCAGATAAAATGCTTAGCACGGTTTTTACTTAAAACAGTTCTTACTGTTTTATTTCTTTTAGTTATATAAAAGACAGGCAAATAAAGCAGATGTTTTATTGCTTTTTCCTCATTTAATGATGTGTTATTGGAGGCTCTATAGTTAAGCAGAGAAAGAAGAAACAAGGTGAATTCACCATACTGAAGTATGTTGACTTGTGCATTGTCTACTAATTAATAAGCATTTATTGAATACCTGCTGTGCTAGATGTTGGGGATAATATACCTGATTCTACAGAACTCATTTTCACTCAAATTTAAGTAGAAATGCAACACTGATTTATACTCTTACTTAAGAGAAAATTTCAAAATTTTAAAATAAAATTCAGCCATTAATATCAGGTTAATCTCTTGTTATAGGATATCTTTGGAATGACCACAGTTTGCATTTAATATTTGGTATGTAATCTTAAAGGTATGAAATTTTTAGATTTTACTATTTTTAGCATGCTTAGCTCAGTCCTTTACTGTATCCTATTAGTTATTCTAAACTTTTTTCTCATCAACCATTTCTTATTCTATAATAACAAATATGGTTGCTTGTCTAGTTGTTACCTATTTTCTCTATGCTTATCTAAAATAAAGCATGACAGTATGGATTGCCTTTTTTCTTAACCTTTTCGTTTATTTTAAACTAAGACATTGCATACGTTGTTTGGAAAAAGAAGGATATTCCTTATTCTTTTTTTCGGTTTTTACAGTGTTTCCCATGACTTTCAGTATATGTTCTTGGCTAAACCCCTTCCTTATCATTCATTGTGTTGCTTCTGAAATGGATTCTTTCAGCAAGTATTTATTGAACACTCACTATGTGCTGGGTTCTATGCTGCTGCTCTCATGGAACTTGCATGCTAATAGAGAGGAGACAAAAAATAAACAGGATAAGGGAGGTTGAGAATGGAGATAATGATGTAGGGGGAGAAGGAAGTTACAATTAAATAAGGTCGTCACGGATGGGCTCATTGAGAAGTGTCTTTTGAGCAGAGACCTGAAGGAAGTGAAGGATTTAGCCAAGCATGTTAGTGGAATATGGCACTTCAGGCAGAAGAAACAGCCAGTGGAAATGTGATAAAGCAGAAGTGCTCAAGGTTTGAGGCTTGTTTGAGAAATAGCAAGGAGACTAATATGGCTAAAGCAAAGTGAAGTTACAAGCGAATGATAGGCAATAGAGGTAAGAGGAGAGGGTCAGATTTTGCTGGGCCTTACAAGCAGGGAGGCGGGGTAGGGGGGAGATTTGGGTTTCACTCTGAGTACTGTGGGGAACGAAGAGGGTTTCGAGCAGAAGACTGACCTGATGTGATTTACATGTTAAGAGTGTCACTTAGGCACTGGCTTGAGCATAGGTCCTACCAAGAGTAGAAGCCTGTGGACCAGTTAAGAAGTTATTTCATTAATCCACATGAAAAATGATAGTGACTTGGATCAAGAAAGTAACATTGAACTTAGTGAGAAGTGGCTGGATTCTGGATATATTTTGAAGGTACAACTGACAGGATTTCTTGGCAGATAGAAAGTGAGGGGTAAAAACACAAAAAGAAAGAAAGGATTCAAGGACGATTCCAAGGTTTGGGGCCTGAGCAACAGAAGAACTTAAAAAGGGTGAAAATCCTACACACACTGTGCTCCTAATGATTCTATATGTCAACTTTATTTATAAAACAATTTTAACTTCTGTTTTACCCTCTGATATGTAGAAAGTAGAAATCCAGCCAACTCAAAAGTTCTAACAGCACTTTGAATGCTCTTGGTAAATCTGAAGTAGCTATATGTAAATCGGTACACTAGCTGTCACTTCTGAGGACATCACCACCTCTAGTATTTACTGGACAACATAACATCAACATGAGGATACTTGGAACACACAGAAGACCTAGATGACATGGCCCCTGTCTTCTTTAAGTTTATTGTCTGTCTTACCATCTTGGTAAACAGAATTCCAACTCTCTGCCTTGGTTTGGATCATAGGCACAGGGCCTGGATGTAGGGGTAGGTGCTCTCAGTTGGTCTCTGTGTGGTGTAAAGGGTGGTCCAGGTGAGAAGTTCCAGGTAAGATGGCTTTAGGGAAGTGGGAACCACTATAAATATTAAGTCCCAAATCAAGGGGTCAGGCTAACCCTGAAAACCAATCAGCAAGAAAAGACCTGCCCCAGGACACTGTGTATATTTGTCCAGTTACCTCAGAAGGCATTCTATCTCTTTTTTTCTAAGTATTTAGGAAAAGCCTTGCTGTAGCCTTCAAACACTAACAGCAAGTTTACTGGGAGGTGGGGGAAAGGTGAATACCTAGAAAGAGAAATATGAATAGATGTCAATAAGCATAACTGTGTGGTATCACAAAATTCATATCTACAGTGAATTGTCTTTATTATGCTTCCTCCTTTTTTATTTTATGGACTTACTTTACTGTCACTTTAGGCAACAACTATTAACAGCATCTCTTTTGATAATTTCAAATTTGTTGGTATCTTTTTCCTAACATTTAGTTGAATGCAAATAAAACCTTTGAAACGCAAATAATTAATCATTTCTCGGGTCTCCAAGAAGGTTTGGGACATGGCAAACCTTGAATCAGTCTTGGAAAGAATCATCTAATTCCAGTAGAGTATAGGAATCCCAAGTCTGTCTGATCCTCAGACAGATAAGGACTAGCTGGACATGAAATACAAACTGTGGCCAACTTTAATTTTCCCAAATCAGATTTTCATGAAACATTTTCATTTCTTTGAGTGAGACAAATGAATTTTTCTAATATTTTATAATCCACTGTTAAAATTCAAGTAAAAACAAGTCTACAGTCAAATATAAATTACTTTGTTATGTTTAATTTTAGATAATCCTCTTCTCCTTTCTTTGGCATTAGAACAAATTGCAATTACTGAAGCCCAAAGATTATAAAGCACTATTTAAGCATTCATGTTTGATATCAAGATTAAAGGAGAATACAAAGACTAGCATTAGAGGATAAAGTTTCTGAGACCAGATGGGGCAAGTTTAAAAAGGTTTTAGGGAGAAAATACAATAATCAATTTTAGAAGGAAAGGAGGGGAGATAACATATTTTAGCAGTAACTTAGGCTTTTAGTGCAAAGGATATTATTTGGTTTTTGTAATTGAATATAATAAAACACTTTGCCCTTTAACATAAAATCATTTTTCCCATATGTATATGAGTACACTTCTCTGAGACTAAGCAAACTGTTTGTAAAACAGGAATTGAATTGAAGAGGATCATATTCTTTTAAATAACTTTCCTCAGCCCTTTCATCAGAGAGGATGAGTCAGCCTAGGGCACTCAGCACCAGGACAGACCCTACCTGCTTGTATTTCTTTTGCTGCAGAGCACAGGCCGATAATCCTGATTAAACATTTAGACGTCTCACTCCTCCATCTACTCAAGTTGACCTCTAACAGAATTCTGGCTGTTTTTCTCTCCATTTGTGAAGAGAATTTTCATTTTAAACTCTTCCAATTTAACAGAGGGAAAAGATTAAAGTCAACCTACACCCCCCATTCAAAAAAAAAAAAAATCATCCACAGTTTCCCACTGAATTGGAGCCAAAATCTCTGCCAATTTTGCTCTCATATCTCCAAGTTGTACCCTGACCCTTCATATGACCAGTGGGGCTTGTTACAAAAGCTCTCTCTGGACGCCTTTCTAAAAGTGCTATCTTCGTCCATATTTCAAAACACTCACAGATATTTTATCATTAATTAGTATTCATATTATGTCTCAAACAATCTGTTCACGAATAGGGGAAGTGAACTAGTTGAACAGCTCTTCTGTTTTTCTAGTGATTAACATGGATGATGTATGTAGTGCCGAAGACCTTTTAAGGCAGGAAGCAGTCAAATGTTGGGTCGGTAACTCTTGGAACATTTAGAAGCTTACCTGTTTTGGAGGCTGGACCTCTCCAGAGAAACCAGACTTGGCAAACGGAATGGGGAGACACAGGCCCCTTTAAAAATAGACCCATGCCTCTTTGATTCACAGCATCCTGGATTTGCTTTTCATCATGTTAACATGCCACTTGGGAGCTGGCTGGACTCCCTTGTTCAGTGACATATATTTCATAGTGTTTTTTTTTTTTTAAACCCATTTGTTCTTTCAACCACAACATGCTTTGCATTTCTCTTTCAAATTTGAGGGTGTATATATAGATTGATCAAAACAATATTTTTAACATTCCAAACAATTTAGAAAGCTGGTGGATGGGTGTCAGTTAATCTATTATGTTCATCTTTTCCTCCTCCCCCTCTTCAGCTGCTAATCTTAGAACTTGTGTGCCAAATTGTGTAAGATATTCTTCCAATAGCTACATGTGTGACTCTTTTGTGAGCTCAACAGACAGTTATGAGGACAGATTTGGAGTTGCATATGGGACTGTCACATGGTTTGATTGCCTTGTCTTCCAGGCACTGAGATTTCTTTTCACTGAGCTTTAATATTGAGGAATTTTTTGTTATGATAAAAGTTCAGCAAAGTCTCTATTAAATTATTTATACACCTCAAGAATGGAGAAGAAAAAAAAGTTTTTACTCACCACTACTCTGTATTTGGCATCTATATATACTTAACAGTTCCTATGTTTACTTTTTACAGTAGTGAAAAAAATTCGCAGAATTTTTATGAAAATCAGAGCGTTAAGAGCCTTTATTATCCTCCTTGCTCTTTTGGAGCAAGATCTAGTAGATGTCTCGACAGAAAAGAAGGCAGATGCTTTGTAAAATGGTCTTATATAATTCATGTCCAATTATAGAGGATGATTTGTAGGAAAATGTGATCTATCAACTGTTAAGAGGCAAAAATCCTATGTCTTTAGTCTCTGAAATGGTAAGGTGCAGATAACTTTATACACACATATTGAACACCCTCTTTCAGGACCCAAACACCACAGCCCTTCATCCCACTGAACCATAGTGCCACCCTCGAGGGACACACAGCCTTACAACAAGGTCTTCTTATCTTATTTCAAATACTTTTCAAGAATGAACAATGTCCTAGTGATATCTGCATCCAGTGAATGAAGACATATAATATTATAAAAGCATTAATCACATATACTTGTATTAATTTCACCCTGTAAAACAAATACAATGGTTAATTATTCAGAGCTGCCCCTTTATTTGCTTCAGTCTTAATTCAGAAATATTGATGATGGCTACCATATATTGATTTGCCTCTGTGAGACTAAACTCTATAAAGATGTTTTACATATATTACTCCTAATCCTCAGAATAGCACACCAAAGTAGGTGTTATTATTATCTCCTTCTTCCCAGTTAAATTAGAACTCAGAAACAGCTTGAATGAGGATAGAAGTGTATTTTCTTGTTTCACAGCTTAATTTCCTTTTCCTATTTTAGGTTAGAGAAGTCATGTACCCTGCTGGGCACACTGCACTAGTACCTAGCACAATGAAACTTGTGAGTGGCAGAATACAAACAGAAGCTCCCATGTCCTTGAGCCACACCCTGAAAATTCTGGAAGCTCTGCATAGAGGCACTGGACTTCCCCACATTCTCATGGCTCACTGTTAACGTAACGAGCAGCAAGTTCATTGCAACTGCTCTGGATACCTGGCAGAAGAACTTAAGGACACATAAAGAGGTACCTAGAGTACCTATTTTATTTCTAGTCTACAGAAGAGCAATTTATGAAGAGGTTTCCTCCAGGTAATATCAAGCCTTTCTCAGTGTATTTCATAAGGGTTTGAACTAAATCCGGCATAATAAGGTTTGATTGAGCTGTTATGTTCTGCCTCGTAAGTGGCACGGCACAACTGAGAAAGAAAATTGCTTAATAGAAAGTTATAATCATCACTAACTTTATCCTAATTCTCCAAAGCAGTAAGTTAAGAGTTCTATAAGAGCAGCTTAGAGCTCTTAGAAAATGCTGAAAAATACTCTGTGTAGAAACATTTCTGCCCATATGTCACACTGTACTTTCTGGGGATGGGCAATTATTTTTCTGATATTTTGCTCACTTAGGGTAAGTTTTATCTTGTGTCTCCAAGGACGTTTTAAAAGGGCCTTATCTATCCATTCTTCTAAAATATTTAACAGACATTCTATTTTTCAGCATGAGATCTGTTCTCTGGTTTGGGATTGTAACTCCTAGTTATCCCACAGACATCAAAAGCCATTTCTGAAATATATTGAATTTAGATCAAAGCATTATTCATACAATTGTGTCATCAGAAAGTAATGGGCTGTTTAAATGAAAAATTGATTAAGCTGATGACTGGAATTTATTCTAGGAAGAACTTACAAGAATCTGTTCTTTCTTAACGTTAAAAGTTATATTGGCAATGCAATCATTATTTGCAGGTGACATTATCTACCTAGTAAATGCATGAGACATGAGAACCAGTAAAACTAGTAAGAGTTTTAGTAAGTTTAGAGTTTAGTAAGATTGCTAGGTATGAAGAAAATTCTAAAAATCTTTTACTTTCTAAATATCAGCAATTACCAATTTAAAAAGATAATGGGAGAAAAAGACACAATGTACAGTAGCATCAAAACCTATAAGAAATTTCAGGACCTCGATAAAGAAAACCATAAATCTTTACGGCAAGATGAAGCTTTAAAAAATTGGAAAGGTATATCATATTTATGAATGGAAATGATTTAAAGATACATGTTTTTTTATATTTTTATTTTAAAAATAAATTTAATTTCATTAAAATCAAGTCTCATAGGGAATGTATTTAACATAATGATTCTGAAATAGATATAGAGAAATAAAGCAGGCAAAAATAGACTGGAAATTTTTACCAAAAGAAGAAACTGAAAGAGAACGAGGAGTACAGAGGAAGAGCAAGAATTAGAAAACCTTACACTGCCAGATATTAAAGTATAATGTAAGGATCCAATTAACATCATGTAGCATTGGTACAGTAACATAATAATCAGTGTCTCAAACTGGAAATTTGTCTTAAAATTATGTGCCTTCATATTTGTAGAGGTGGGAGTGTTTCTTTAGCTCCAGCAGGAACACAGAGGTCATGTCATGTTGCCTGTTGCTGATATGGCAAAGCTTGGTTTGGCGATGCCTCATTTTCCCTGAATGAGCCTGCTTATTGCTGCCTCTACTAACAAGGTGGAGTTTTGCTAGCCGTCCCCACGAGCTGCCTCTTACTTTGGTTATGACTTGGAGTTTCTCCAAATCCAGTAGGGTCTAAGGCTTGCCTATCTGAGAGCCTTTCCTCTCCCCATGACTCATGGGCTCTGTAGAATTCTTATGAACGTTGCTTTCTTTGTGCTTTATTTAATTTTTGCTGTGGCTGACGTATGTAAATTTGAGCTATTGCACAGATTCCCTCCCCTCTCCACTCTCAGTGGCTTCATTTGGTATTCAATGCCAGTTAAAAATAAGACAATATAAACTTCTATATTATTTAAGCTAAACTTAAGTTTTGATATAGAGTGAACACATTTATTAATAACGTATTTCTTCTTACATATCCACAGATGTGGGTTCCAATTTGGAAAAAGTTTCACTAAGGAAAGTTTGTAGAATATTTTCAGTGTGGCTAAGGGGCAAAATAAATACTGGTCATCTTTATAGATTTTGAAAAATAAAGTAATTTCTAGGCAAGCCAACCATACCCACCTTACAACTAAATGTAATGCAAATTACCATATCAAACAGAAAATTTGAGTGTTCCAGTTAGTGGTATTTAGTTTCCTGCTTATTAATGTCAATTTAGGTGCTGCTTAGAATAATTTGCTACAGAATCATTGTATGTCATTATTTTGCCGTTGAAAGAGATTACATTTTTAGCTAAGAAGGAAATGAGTTTGGGAAAGATCATTTTGCCAAGTTGAAATTTATGGCCAGGACTGTAAGGTATGAGGAATATATCTAGTTTTGCTTTAACAATGACTTGCTATCAGAAGTTAAGTGATCATTTTATAATTTTCTATAAAGTAAAAGAAAGGTGTTTTTAATTTAATTACCCATGCCTGAAAGGATATTTGAGTATATTCTTTTTGGAGTAATTAGTAATTTGAACATATCATAATAAGCTATTATATTCTTTCCAGAAATTTTTTGGTTCTTTGGTTTTCTTTGAAGGTGCTAGGAGAGTATACAGACTGACATAATATTATTCAACATACTGATACTTCTTAAGATCATAATGTTGGTTGTTAAAACTTTACTAAATTGACTTGACAGTTTCAAATTAAGTATCATCTTGTGTTTTTCCTTTCTACATATCTTTTTAATGACAGTGTCATATAATATGATGGTTTTATGAGTGGTTTTGGTATCTCATTCATCAGAGTAATCAATGGGGAAAGGAGCCATGTGGGTTGTAGTCCATTTGTATTGGATAGCACAGATGGCATTATTGATAGATGGAAATATTCCAAATATTTATTGTATAATGATATCACAAGGACTCTGACTTCTGAATTTTAATGCCTTAATTTCTACAGTAACTGGCAAAGTAAGTAATTAATTCAGTTACCACATATCCATTTAATGATATCAATGTGTGAATTGTAGCATTAATTACCTTTCAGTTAATACTGTACTTTATATGATGGGTATTTCTTTTTCTAAGCCTTTGTGTTTACTTATCTGATTTCTGACCAAGCTATCAGTTTGGTCTTGAGAATTTTAAAGTTAAAAACAATATTTGGAGCAGACAGTATGTAAAGATAGGATGCAGAAGTGAACAAAGTGCAGATTCAGTAATGGTTCTCTCCCAATATCACCTCTGTCATGTAGGAGGCCAAAGGAAAAAGGTACCCTTAAAGAATCTTTACATTTGCCTCTTGCATAAGTTTTTACCCTCAATAGATTTCTTAAAATTATGTTCTAATATAACCATAGACAAAAGGACATAATGATATAATTCAGGATCTACTTATATTTTATTACCTCAATTTGAAATTGAGTTATTCCAGGAAGGGTTACTGCTGGATGGTTAATACACCATCCTCTCAAATGTTTGACACCATTCCAGAATCACATTTGCACTACTAGAAATAAATGAAAGCCAGTGAAAAAAAGGTCTTCACTTTTTACTTTTGTATTTTATATTTTTGTATTCTTTAAATACATACTGAATGCATATAGTCATGCCTTACTTTTGCAATTGCTAAGTTAAAAATGGTAGTTTGAGTCATTCTAAAACTTCTGTTGCCATTGTTTTATTTTTAAAATACTATCAACCCCTAGTATTGAAGACCTACTATGTATTTAAACACTGCTGGGAGCTCTCTGATATTACCTCCAGGTTACTTACTATTTTACTTAGGAAGTAATATAAATTCCTTGAGTAGTGACCTTCTTTCCAAACTAAAAATTAGGACACATTGTCCAACAGTGTTTTGTTTGTTCAATTTGTTACTGTGAGAAAAAGTACAAAGGTGCCAAAATAAATGAAATAAATAAATTTTTAAAAGAACTAAAGATTATTTACATTTAAGTTATAAATTTATCAAGTTACCTCCAATACTGACTGACACCACTAAATTCCCAGTATCTAGCTCACTGCCTTGCACATGTCAAATTCAACGTTTGTTGATTGCATAGTGATAAACAAGGTAGGATAGTTTATATCCATAAAGATGATTGGAAATAGAGTTTAATTATATGCTTTCAAAATGATAGTGTGATCCCACAAACGAAATAGAAGCTTTATACTAAATTTTGATAAGATCAATCTTTTTAAAAAGTTCTTATAGAAATAGACAATGTAATTATATTGGAAGAGTAAGTTGACCAAGCTTTATTTAGTCAAAATATCTAATAGTGTACAGTGGGTCAAGAGGACAAAACAACTTAGACCTATCCAGAGACATCCCATTCAGCAGACTGGCTATGTATGATTTAGGGCAAAACTTCTTGCATTCTTACTGCCCTGGCAAGTACAAATGGACCAAATACACCCTGATGATCCCAGATTTCTCCAACGCTCTAGGACAATTTCAGAAGCATTGATGAAAATGGCATAGATAATATTCTGATAGAAATCTCAGGACCAATAATAAACCAAGAAAAAGGCTAGCACTAACTGAAGTGATATGGAATTTTAAATATTCTACATATATTTACTGTTCCTTTTTAAAAAAGTCAAAGTCTAAGTAAAATAAAATGCATGAATATTTTGTTGTCACTAAAGCCTTCTATTTCCTTTATTTATGGAATAAAATATATGAGTGCTTTCCAGTAAAATGTGGGAATAATTTTTAATCTGAACTTTGTATCATATTTGCAGCCTTGAAACTTCTCTGATCTTTTTCACTTTTCTCATTATCAGTGTTTGTTTCTCTCCCTCTCTCCTTTCTCCCTTTATACTCTTTTAGGCACTGAGAGACAGAATTAAAAACTGACAGGCAAATCAGCTATTACTTTGAATCTCCAAACAGGAAAACTTCCTCTCAGGCAACACTGCAAAATATAGTCATATTGTTATGTGATTATTGTTATTCTAGGAAGATTTTATTTTTCTCTTCTTATTTTAAATTTTATATATTTGGAGAAATTTTGTTATGTCTTTCCATTGATGGAAAGTCTAATTACATTTATAGTGAATGAATGACTCTCTTCACTGTATTTTGCTACAGATTTTTCTCATAAAAGTTCTTATCCAGACTTCTGGGTATGACCCATCCTCCCCCACCCCCACCCCCAAAAAGTAAAACATGAAGACTAAACCTCAGAATTTAATTTGTGTTCCTGTAATTTCATATGACCCCAAGTTATTTAGAGACAAACAAATGATATTACAGTTATGTTTTAAATAAGCAAGGCCTGTGTGGAAGCAAATTTTTTTAATAATATTTTAAGAGCACCAGAATATTTATCCAACTAATCTTCTTTAAAGATGTAATGCTCTTACAGAGGAAATAAAATAAAGGTGCTCAACAATAAATTTCTAAATTTAGTCCTGAGCATTCAAACTTTGATTTAATCAAATTTATCAGAAAAAAAAAATTTTCCAGGCAACCCACTTAATTTCTGAAGACAGTTACTATTGAGTAACTGATCACGCTAGTGAATAAAGAAATAAATGTTGGCATACTAAGGCAATATATAAGCTGAAGTTCTTGAACAAAAGCAGCCTGTCAACTACAGTACGTTTAAGTACAGGAACGATTGATGTTTGCCAAATGTCAAATCAGAGAGAAGAAAAATGTTTTCAAGCTTAGGAGATTACCAACAATGAAAGGGAAAATAAATAAAAATTTAGATGTACAATATTGTTTTACCTTGTCAGGGAAATGTTAATTGAAATCAGGCCTCCTTTTTGAAAAACATAATGTAAAATTTCCACCAAAAGACTACTCAGGAGTCTGACAATTAATGCAAAAGTAGAATTTTAAAAGATACAAAATGATGGCTGACATTGACAAAAATTGTGCTGTTAGATTATCAAAAAGCTATGCACTAGATTTCATTGTCAGTGATCTCCTACAGATTAATTAATGTAATCGGTTATGTTTTAAAAGAAAACTAGGAGTTCTGAAAAATATCGACATGAACCATGTGAGACTTCATCATGAATTCAATAGTTAAAATACACAGGTTTCTGTTTATTTCTTCTGCGTTATCAGGTTTATGACATTTATTTGGTAGCTAGATATTGTTTTGAATGTGCAATGATTTACTAAAAGACAGCTTGCTTATGATCCATGTTAAGAACATGCAGTGCATTCAAATAACCTAGGTAACGTTAGGCCTTTCACCTCCGAGCATATGTTTCATTTTCCTAAGGTTGGGATTAAATTGAGATTTTGTATTCATTTGAAGTATAATTGTAATGAGAACCTTTAACATGGGTCAAATGGAGAATAGTGGCACCCTGGAAGTGCTTAGAAATCATTTGCCTTTCTTATACATTGTTCCACAGTAGGATTGAAAAAGATTACCACTCCTTGTTTAACGATGTTATATTGCTCTATCTGTGAATCTAATGAAATCTTTGGCAGAAGAGAGCACAAATTTCTCAAATGGATTTTAGAAAATAAGAAGGCATCTGAATCAAATAATTATACATTTGAAATACATGAGATACAGTTAACAATCTTTACCTACAGAAAGTCAGAGATATGTATATATATATTTTAGACTCTTAATGTTTCCTTTTTATTCCCATAATGGAAAGTGGGGGAAAATTGTATTTTATTTGCCCACAGACATGGGAAAGAATTACCCAGCAAAGCTATGTACCCAAACAGATTTTTCCAGACTCCTTTTTTACCCTGAAGCAGTCTTTTTATTTGAGCACCATAAGTGCACCATCTTTCTCACTGAAGTGCTCAGATATATTAGCACCACTCTCCCTCTCAGGACCTTGACTTTGTTAAAGCCAAGAGGAAATAAACTATTTTTTTGTGCTGCTTGTCTGTGAGTGCTAAACTGGATCAGCCTGTGAGCAAAAACTGGCCTGTCACTGAATGACCAACTACTGAAAACCATGTAAAAATTATATTAGATTGGATAGTATCACAGATCTTAAAGAATGTTTCTTTATGAAACAATGCAAATATTAATAAAATTCGTTAAGCTCTACACAGTATTCAGCAACTGTTTTAGTGCTAAAATATACCAGCGATTGCTTAGGGCTAGATTATTCTGTCTCAAAAGAAAATGATAAGTTAGATCACTGTAAGAAGCTAAAATAATACAGTATTTTCTTAGAGAGTTACAGCCTTTTCCCCTAAGTGGAAATGTATTTATGTTGAGCGCATTCTAGGATGGAAGCTTGTTTGAATGTCCCAATAAATCCAGTCACTACTTCAGGACACAAAGAAGTATTGCTTACCCAAGCATTATTAAAGAAGGGAAAGTGTTCCATTTGGTAAACTCCCTAAGGTAACATGAAAGTTCTGCTGTATGACCACCATCCTTGGTCTTCCCAATACCACTGGAAGTAAATATATTAATACAGTTACTATTCATTGTTTATGCTTGATAAAAGCCTTTCAAATGTGCCTAGAAAACAGCCACTATATTGTGCATAGTAGAGACAATCCTCATCAAAATCTGGAACAAGATGCCTAGCATAGCACTATAATTTAAAATTATTCTGGAAGTTCTAGACAATTCAGTAATATAATGAAATGATACAAGATTTATTAGAAAAAAGGAGAGCAAATTTTCATGAAATATATAATCACATACAATATAGTTTACATCAAACATACCTAAAATTGCCCAGGGCTTATTCATCCTGTTTCAGAAGAATGTGATAAATTGGGATAATGGGAATGGGCTGACATAATACGACTTTTCTAATACATTTTCAGACTCCTACCTTAAGTAAACATAGATTTATGTTGCTCACATTATAACATGGAGAAACCCAAGTGAATCAACTGGAAAACTCCTTGAACTAAAAAGAGAATTAATTAAGATGGCAAGATACAAAATAAATAATATTCTTAAAAAATGCCTATCCATCAATAGTATCTTGATTTTGGGGTAAGGAAAAGGGAAAATAAATTCATGGTAACAATAACAATTATAAAATATCTGGTAATATCCTTAATACAAATTGCACAAAACCCCTATCTGGAAAGAATTACAAAACTTTCCTAGCAACATATAAAAAGACAAATAAATGTAAAGAATTATGCTTCTGAATGGGAATATTGTAAAGATAGCAATTAATGTATAGGTGTAACGTTAGCACATCAATCAAAGTCCTAGTGGGATTATTTTAGGAACATGAAGAAATTATTCTAAAATGGTTAGGATTCAGAATAGCAAAGGTGAAGTATATATTAAATATATTAATATCATATATTAAATATGAAAATATTTTCTAACACCATATTTTAAGTGGCATGATATGACTACAGTCAGAATCTACACTTATATTAGTAAAATGGAACATATAAGCATAAAATTAACCCTAGCATTTCTGTGAATCAAATATGACAGAAGCTCCTAATAATGTAGATAGGATAGGTTATTCAGTGAAGGATAGTAAGAGATTTGGCCAGAATTTGGGGAGAAATAAAAGAGTGATACAATGGAATTCAGACACAATATATAAGTTTTTAAGAATTTTAGTTACATAGAAATGTTCATAAAATAGAGAAAATATGAAAATATTTATACAATATGAGCCGAGTCTGGTAAAATACATATATATATATATATGAAAAAAGGGGGGGAGATGTTATTATGACTGCAGGTGATTTTAGTTTTCTTCTTTATACTTTTTTGTTATTTCCAACTTTTTCCTTCAATTATAATATATTACATAATCAGAAAGATAAAAATTTTCGCCTTTGTTATTTAAAGCAGCCTTCGTGTTATCTAAGTACAGTTATCCCTTGGTATCCATGGGTTATTGGTTCCAGGACCTTTTGCCGATGACAAAATCCTAGGATGCTCAAGTTCCTTATACAAAATGTCATAGAATTCGCTTATAACCTATGTACATCTGCCCGTATACAGTTGATCCTTGAACAACATGGGTTTGAATTGCATGGGTCCACTTATATGTGAATTTTTTTTCAATAAACATAGAGTCAGCTGTCCGCATCGCAGATTCAACAAACTGCAGGTCAAAATTTCCATCCGTGGTTGCTTGAATCTGTGTATGTGAAACCCGCGAATATGGAGGGTTCACTGTACTCATTGTACTATACCATTTTATATAAGGGACTTGAGCATCCGTGGTTTTTGTTACCTGCAGAAGGTCCTGGAATCAATCCCTGGTGGAGATTAATCACCTCTAGATTACTTAATACCTAATAGAATGTAAATGTTATGTAAATAGTTGTAAATAAAATGCAAATTCTATGTAAATAGTTGCTGTCCAGGCAAATTCAAGCTTTGCTTTTTGGAACTTTCTGGAATTTTAGGGGGAGATAATTTTGATTTGCAGTTGGTTGAATCCATGGATGCTGCACCTGCAAATATGGAGGGCCAATTGTACATAACAAATGTTATCTATTTTCTGGCATAAAATACAGACTTTCTTCAGGAAGATACTGTTTTGTTGTTGTTTTAGTCTCTAAAATCAGCAGGCTTTTATTTTCTTTTCCTTTTGCGATGATGTACAATTAGAATAAGATCTATAAGCAGGGAACATACAGCAATGCTTACGTTTATATTTCCAACACCTAGCATAATGGCTGATACATAGAGGGCATGCAATAAGTATTTAACTAAAGAAATAACTAATCAATACAAAACTCACCTATTTCCAAAAAGTATTAATGAATTAGCTCTTTCAGATAATCTTTTTTATGTTGTCATTTGTTAGGATACAATCTAACAAGAAATGCCAATCATTTGATTATCTAGTATCTAACTTGGACTAGTTAAAAATTTTTCCTGTTTTTATTTAATCTATTTAGATGTGGTTTAGTACACAAGGCAAGAACTGAGATGACCAAAGAAACATCTTACCACCTTACATTGTGACATGCTAACCCTAGAATTTGGTAATCTTCCTGGGGATCTAACATTTCTTTTGGATAGGCCAAGACTTCTCCTGTGGGAAAAGAGAAACCACTCAACTGCACCTCTTCCTTAAAGAGCTCAAGTTTTAATTCTTAGAGAACCATTTTGCATTAAAACAACTCCCTGGAATATACATTATAATGACATCACAATACTGGACCCTTACCTTTCTCCCAGTCCTGGTGCCCTCATCTTGAGAGACATTTTTTTTCTCTTTCTTCTATTATATACCCACTCTCCTTTTGCCTTCCACTGAGCATTGTCTTGTCCTGCTCTGAGAGGCTCTTCTTCCCCCAGAGTCATTTATATTCAGCTATTTTGCTGAATTATATTAAGCCACTGTGTTGTAAGTGAATTGCTGCATCCTTTTTTATGACACAAGGACTCTCCAGATAAAAGCTTGATAATGTCATCCTTGATTTACATTAAAAAAAATAATGACATGAAAAAGAATTGGTCTAGAAGTCAAGAAATTTGGAGTCTAGTCTTTATTATTTTTCTCTGAGTCCCAAGTTAAATAAATGGCAGTTAAATCAACTGTGGCTTCAACTTTCTTAAAAAAAAATCTTAATATCACCTTCTATCGCTAACAGTCTTTGACAATTTCATTGATTTATTTTTTCAACCAATGCCATTTATTGAATTCTTGCTAATTCCTCAGCACTGTGCCAGGTATTTATTTGGGACAAAGAAATGATTAAGAGATAATTCTCACCTCCATGATACAGTTACATTGCTTTCTTTATGAAACTGTGAGGGAGATGATTATTCTATAATTGAGATGTTGAATCTTGATTTCTGATTGAGCTTCCTAGGCAAGGACTTTTGAAATGAGAGCATTAAATTTTGTGATACCATTCTATCAAGAGGACAATACATTATTTTTTAAATAATTTCTGTATTTAAAAGTATTTGGAATGTTATTTTATAAGAAGGCATTTATATTTTTATAATCACTTCTTGGTTATACTTAGAGTAGTGTACTACCTATATTCAACTTTTAAAAATTATTGAGCTGGCAACTTTCTTGCATGACGACTTTTCAGATAAATACTTCTGATCCTGTTATGCTTGCTATTACTATCCCTCAAGAAAAACTTAACACATTTCATTTTTGTTCACCTGAGGAAATTGCTTTTAAAAGAAAATACCCAGATAGGTTTTCAAGACGAATAGTGCTTCCTGATTTTCACTTGACTCAAAGGGTAGAATAAATGAATAATTCTGTATGCAAGTTTCTTGGTTTGCTTACAACTTTCTGCTAAGACTCCAGAGACCTTTAAGCAAAGGATTCCACCAATTACATTTGTTGTATGTGTATGTGTGTGTACATTTTTTTCAGAAAGCATATGTTAGTAGGGCTATTAAGCAATTAGCTTCATGCATATAGATAGTTCGTTTTGCACCAAACCATATGATGTGATTGGAATTTATAGAAAACCATCTTTCTTGCCAGGAATTGAGGCGAGCTAATTCTCTAGTTTGGAGAAGTGTGGTCTTATGGCTGCAATCTGTACCCTTAAAAATTAGGAACCTAGAATTCTATATTCAATAGCTTAGAAAGGCACATAAAATGTAAAAGTTTTGTCTTTAATAAATACAGAAATTGGAAAGAAAAAACCCAAGTAGAGTACCTGATTCATGTTGCATGCTCACTACATGTTTGTTAACTTAACAATGAAATGAAACCAGCAAGGGTTGAGATTAGGGTTTTTTTAATATAAAATATGTGCCATGAGGTCTTATGTCCTTGCCAGATTTGGCTCTGAACTTTCTAGCAGTCTATGCAAGAAGGGAAATGCCATCAGCGAAGGAATCTGTAATGTCAATGAGATAAAAACAAACTGGCTGCTCAGGAGAAGCCCAGCTATTTCAGATATTTAATAATTATTTCCAGAATGAATGAATGATGCTGACAGCTGAGAAAAATCTCTCCCGTTTGCATTCTTAGGAGGTCACTTGCCTCTTCACCATTTTTCCAGCAAATAGCCGAGAACTTCACGTGGCTATTTTTCAGATCAGTGCCTAAGAGTTGTTCAGGAAAACTGCTATTATGGAAGTGAAACACAGTCACAGCCTGATAATATGCCTTAATTCAAACAATATTCTGAAATACCTAGAAATCCGGAAGCAGAGGTAGATCGATTGCGTATACTTCAGGCATGTATATATTTTCCATGTGTTAAGTAAGATTCATGGCCACCTTTTGAAGCTCTAGTTGCACTTTACAAAAGGAGTGTGTTACCATCTTGTCTCATTTTTATAGCATTCATATCCCTGGCCACAGCATTAATCATTTTTTTTCTTTTGGGGGTGGTGGAGGTTATACTAAAAAATCCATGGAATGTCTACTACAAGATGTAAAATTCTACATGATTGGCCTTTTGTAAATATTAAGCAAAACCACTAAATCAAAATGATCAGATTAACATATTTTAGCAGAAGCATCCATATGAAAGGAAATGTTGACATTCTTTTTATGAAAGCTGTTTTTTCTCTTTACTGCTGCCATTTTTATTGTGGATTTCCCTGTTCAGCACTTAGTTCCAATTTTTTAAATGATCCATTTCAACACTAGACAGCAATATTCTTCCAGTCATATGAGTTTTTTGTTGCGTTTTATTACGTTAAAGATCGCAGAGCTCTACTGTGAATTACAGTATTAACATTCCTTATATTTTAGAGGACTGTGTTCACAAGCATTATGACTGGGTCCAGGAATTCTTTGTTTGGGCCTTTGAAGAGAAAAGTCCAATGCAATTTAATCTTTAGTAGTAACTAGGTTATGAATGTATTGTATTTACAATTACAAAAAATTGGATAGTACAAAAAACAATGGATAATTCATTCAAGAATCCCAAAGAAATGTTTGATTTAAAGGAGGTACCCAGTTGAAAATGGTAAAATATTCAAGTAATAAACAATTCACCTAAATATAGATTCTCAGGACTTTGTTTTTATAACTTAGCTGGTTTAGCTCAAAATGCAGTTTTCTTAGAAACAATGCTAAAAATTCAGGTCCATCCTAAATGGATACTTCATTGCCAGTGCTATCTCTACCCTTAAGAACTTGCTTGCTGGTGGTGTGGAAAAAATAAGGCAAGGACACAAATAACTCAGCAAACCTCTTTTCAACACATTGTCAAGTGCCTTATAAAGCAAGCTCAAACATGGCAGAAAGCCACCACTGAATTTCAGAGTAGAAGAATGCATAAATTGTTACAAGCTTATTCTATAGATCAACTACCCAGAATTTGGGAGGTTTGTGCTAGTACCTTACTCTCAACCCCCCTTGTCATTTCTCCTTCTCCCAGCATAAGTACCTCACTGCCCACCTACTCCCCCAAAACGATGGGACAGGTATAAACCTGTTCCAGCTAATATTCCAGCTGATATGATCATTGGAACTTTACTGGATTTCAGAACTTTACTCTTTTTATTAACCTTAGAATCTCTACCAAGGACTCTGCTCTTGCTTAAGTAAATGATTAATATTGATCCAAAAAATGACAAATTTACAAACCTTTAGAGATTTTTATCTCTTCACTACAAGTGGCAGGGTTTCTGAACCATAATCGATTTTCACTTGTGATAATTTTGTGATGTATTTAGCATAGAACAATACACTTGTTAATATTTTGAGAATTGTTTATACTGTTTTACCTTAAATTTTTTTAATTGAAGTGTAGTTGGTGTATATATTATATGTTACAGGTGTACAATATAGTGATTCACAATTTTTAAAGGTTATACTCCATTTATAGTTATTACAAAATATTGGCTATATTCCCCATGTTGTACAATATATTATTATAGCTTATTTTATATCTAATAGTTTGTATTTCTTAATCCCTTACCCCTATCTTACCCCTCCCGCTCCCCTCTCCCCACTGGTAACCACTAGTTTGTTCTCTGTATCTGTGAGCCTGCTTCTTTTCTGTTATATTCACTAGCTTGTTGTATTTTTTAGATTCCGCACATAAGTGATATCATACAGTATTTGTCTTCTCGGTCTGACATATTTCACTTAGCATAATGCCCTCCAAGTCCATTCATACTGCTGCAAATGGCAAAATTTCATTCTTTTTTATGTCTGAGTAGTATTCTATTCTGTATATATATATATATCACATCTTCTTTATCCATTCATCCGTTGGTGGACACTTAGGTTGCTCCCATTCCTGGAAACTGTAAATAATGCTACTGTGAACATTGGGGTGCGTGTATTTTTCCAATCAGTGTTTTTGTTTTTGGTTTTTTGGATATATACCCAGCAGTGGTACCTTAAATTTCGTGTTTGCATTTGGAGACCAGTTTTTCTTTTTCCTGTAGATCCCATTTAAATGTGATTGAGAACCCTATTCTATTAAATGGAGAATACCTCATTTTATCAATACTTGCATTTTTCTCCTGGTCTCCCAATCAGAGATGATATCTTAAATATTTACATCTACAATAGTACCCACCCCAGCCCACCAGCCAGCCCAGACTTCCAGATTCTTCTGTCTCTCCCTGGCTCCCTCAAATTCCTATGGAGACTGAAGTTCCTACAGCTACAAGGACAAGGACAAGGGCCAGCCAGCCTGTGGGGATCCCTGTGGGAGCCACTGGCAGTAACCAGGAGGCAAGACTTTGAGAGACTGTTTCAGCATTAATTAGTCAGAGTAGGTTTCTGGAACCTGGTTAACTGGGCATATTAACTCATTAGCTGTTATATCAAGAGTATCCTGAATGAGAAGCCAGTGTGGCCCAGGCACTTTTACCAACCTGTAGGGGATGTTTAAATAATATTTTAATAATCTGTATAATCTGTGGACATTTACCCATCAATATTGGCCGAGTATCAGACCTACTCAGAACCCATCATAAGAAATTGAATCTCCAAACTTAAGACAGTGAGGATAAACAAGCATTTTAGCCACCTATCTAAATGTTTCCTTGTCTTCCATACTTGAATCAGACCTTCTGCTTTGAATGTGGGTTTAATGCCTGCAAAACTTTTGATACCTGTTTACCCAAACCTTTGACCTTTTCCTTCTAAGCCTCAGTTTCCTTTTCTGTAAAACAGTTAAGTTAATAGCATTTCAACGTACGTTACTGTGAGGTGTAAATGAAACAATGCAAGGAAAATTCTTAGTACAATACCTGGAATACAGTTAGTGTTAGCTATTATCTACTTTTCCCAAGATCTTCAGTTAATGAATTTTATAATCCTATATGCAGGTTCATAGCAAATCAGTATATTTGGTTACACGAACACATGCTGTACATTGTGTTAGAACAAAAAGATGAACAGAAAAATAGGTTATTATTGGGTATGAGAGGTTTTCATGCTTTCAGACACTATAGGGCTATTATTGTATACTCTGATGACTTGAAGGAGCCAAGGGCTGCAGTGACTGATGTCAGCTTGTGGCTTCTGGGCTTTTATTCCTAATGAGGAAGAGCTCTTCTCTCTCTCTAGAAAGAGGGGGATCCTTTGTCAAGCTTTGGGTCTCCCTGTACTCATATATTATCTTTTCCTTTGACTTTTGCTCAAAACTGGGGAATAGAGCATATCTTAAAAGCACCAGTGTCAGGAAACTCCAGGCTCTTTTGTTTCTGGGCAACATGAATAAGAAGACTGTCATAAAAGATATGGAACCTTAGGAGGAAATAAATAAAAATGAATCCTAGAGGGCAGCATAAAAAAGTGTATAGAAAAACTCTGTTAACAAGTAAATGAGTCTTTTTAACAGGGTTTTCTTGTCATCCTCTTAGACTGGCATTGAGTCTTCATTTGAACCATGTCACATTAGGTGCTCTGAGCAAAAGTCAATTATATTCTAGAGACCTCATGAAGACTAAACATCAAAATAAGAGTTGGAAGGAAGCACTGTGGCATGCCATTTGCTGAGAGCTTCTTTGAACCATGTCTATTTGCTTCCTCTTCCCCCTTGGTCATATTCACAATATGGGGTTTTTGTTTTCGGACTTCCCTTCTCGAAAGTCTCACGTAAGTGTGTGTCATTGTCCCAGTCACATATTGGTTTAGCATTGACTAATTAACTTTTCTTGATGTTTTCTTCATCATCCACGAGGTGGAAAAATTCCTCAGATGCCTTTCAAAAACTCCCAGCTAATTCTCTAGTGATTTCTAAACCAAAAGTGTTTGCATTATTCTAACTCTAAAATTTCATAGTCTGAAAAATATGTATATGATGATGGTCCTTCTTTGAAGCAGTTTTATTTAAACCACTTTCCTCCTGTTCTTTCCATGCAACTATCTTCATTACCACCAAGGAACAACTGCCATGACCATCTAGATTAATAAGTGAAAGCCAAAAATAAAAGAAAGAAAAATGTAAAGCTGGCCTTATATATGAGAAATTATTAAACCATAATTGCAGATGTTAAAGAGTATCCAAATATTATTGATTCATCTTAGGTTTGCATGTCTGTTGATATGATTTTCTTTGTTAACTGAAAAACTCCCTGTCTTTTTTGTAAAGTTGGGATCATTTAGCAAAGTCAGATTTAGTGAAGGTCCCAATTTCTCTGTCCTTGCATTGTTGTTAGAAAGAGGAGAGATCTGAAACCCCCCCCCCTTTTGTTTTAATCATACAAGTTTTTTTTTTAACATCTTTATTGGAGTATAATTGCTTTACAATGTTGTGTTAGTTTCTGCTTTATAACAAAATGAATCAGCTATATGCATACATATATCCCCATATCCCCTCCCTCTTGCATCTCCCTCCCACCCTCCCTATCCCACCCCTCTAGGTGGTCACAAAGCACCCAGCTGATCTCCCTGTGCTATGCAGCTGCTTCCCACTATCTGTTTTACATTTGGTAGTGTATATATGTCAATGCCACCCTCTCACTTCGTCCCAGCTTACCCTTCCCTGTCCCCGAGTCCTCAAGTCCATTCTCTATGTCTGCGTCTTTATTCCTGTCCTGCCCCTAGGTTCTTTAGAACCATTTTTTTTTAATTCCATATATATGTGTTAGCATATGGTATTTGTTTTTCTCTTTCTGACTTACTTCACTCTGTATGACAGCCTGTAGGTCCATCCACCTCACTACAAATAACTCAATTTCATTTCTTTTTATGGCTGAGTAATATTCCATTGTATATATGTGTCACATCTTCTTTATCCATTCATCTGTCGATGGACACTTAGGTTTCTTCCATGTCCTGGCTATTGTAAATAGTGCTGCAATGAACATTGTGGTACTTGTTTCTTTTTAAATGATGGTTTTCTGGGGTATATGCCCAGTACTGGGATTGCTGGGTCATATGGTAGTTCTATTTTTAGTTTTTTAAGGAACCTCCATACTGTTGTTCATAGTGGCTGTATCAATTTACATTCCCACCAACAGTGCAAGAGTGTTCCCTTTTTTCCACACCCTCTCCAGCATTTATTGTTTGTAGAATTTTTGATGATGGCCATTCTGACCAATGTGAGGTGATGTCCTCATTATGGTATTAATTTGCATTTCTCTAATGATTAGTGAAGCTGAGCACCCTTTCATGTGTTTGAGGGCAATCTGTATGTCAACTTTGGAGAAATGTCTATTTAGGTCTTCTGCCCATTTTTGGATTGGGTTGTTTGTTTTTTTTGATATTGAGCTGCATGAGCTGCTTGTAAATTTTGGAGATTAATCCTTTGTCAGTTGCTTCATTTGCAAATATTTTCTCCCATTCTGAGGTTTGTCTTTTCACCTTGTTTATAGTTTCCTTTGCTGTACAAAAGCTTTTAAGTTTCATTAGGTCCCATTTGTTTATTTTTGTTTTTATTTCCATTTCTCTAGGAGATGGGTCAAAAAGGATCTTGCTGTGATTTATGTCATAGAGTGTTCTGCCTATGTTTTCCTCTAAGAATTTTATAGTGTCTCAGCTTACATTTAGGTCTTTAATCCATTTTGAGTTTATTTTTGTGTATGGTGTTAGAGAGTGTTCTAATTTCATTCTTTTACATGTAGCTCTCCAGTTTTCCCAGCACCACTTATTGAAGAGGCTGTCTTTTCTCCATTGTATGTTCTTGCCTCCTTTATCAAAGATAAGGTGACCATATGTGCGTGGGTTTATCTCTGGGCTTTCTATCCTGTTCCATTGATCTATATTTCTGTTTTTGTGCCAGTACCGTACTGTCTTGATTACTCTACCTTTGTAGTATAGTCTGAAGTCCGGGAGCCTGATTCCTCCAGCTCCATTTTTTTTTCTCAACATTGCTTTGGCTAATCGGTTTTTTTTTGTGTTTCCATACAAATTGTAACATTTTTTTGTTCTAGTTCTGTGAAACATGCCATTGATAGTTTGAAAGGCATTGCATTGAATCTGTAGATTGCTTTGGGTAGTATAGTCCTTTTCACAGTGTTGATTCTTCCAATCCAAGAACATGGTATATCTCTCCATCTGTTTGTATCGTCTTTAATTTCCTTCATCAGTGTCTTACAGGTTTCTGCATACAGGTCCTTTGTCTCCTTAGGTAGGTTTATTCTTGGATATTTTACTCTTTTTGTTGGCGATGGTAAAAGGGAACGTTTCCTTAATTTCTCTTTCAGATTTTTCATTGTTACTGTATAGGAATACAAGACATTTCTGTGCATTAATTTTGTATCCTGCTACTTTACCAAATTCATTGATTAGCTCTAGTAGTTTTCTGGTAGCATCTTTAAGATTCTCTATGTATAGTATCATGTCATCTGCAAACAGTGACACTTTTACTTCTTCTTTTCCAATTTGGATTTCTTTTTCTTCTCTGACTGCCGTGGCTAAAACTTCCAAAATTATGTTGAATGATAGTGGTGAGAGTGGGCAACCTTGGCTTGTTCCTGATCTTAGAGGAAATGGTTTCAGTTTTTCACCGTTGAGAATGATGTTGGCTGAGGGTTTTCATATATAGCCTTCATTATGTTGTGGTAGGTTCCCTCTGTGCCTACTTTCTGGAGAGTTATTATTATAAATGGGTGCTGAATTTTGTTGAAAGCTTTTTCTGCTTCTATTGAGATTATCATATGGTTTTTATCCTTCAGTGTGTTAATATGGTGTATCACAGTGGTTGATTTGCATATATTGAAGAATCCTTGCATTCCTAGGATAAACCCCACTTGTTCATGATGTATGATCTTTTTTATGTGCTGTTGGAATCTGTTTGCTAGTATTTTGTTGAGGATTTTTGCATCTATGTTCATCAGTGATATTGGCCTGTAGTTTTCTTTCTTTGTGATATCCCTGTCTGGTTTTGGTATCAGGGAGATGGTGGCCTCATAGAATGCATTTGGGAGTGTTCCTCCCTCTGCTACATTTTGAAAGAGTTTGAGAAGGATAGGTGTTAGCTCTTCTCTAAATGTTTGATAGAATTCACCTGTGAAGCCATCTGGTCCTGGGTTTTTATTCGTTGGAAGATTTTTAATCACAGTTTCAATTTCAGTGCTTGTGATTGATCTCTTCATATTTTCTATTTCTTCCTGGTTTAGTCTTGGAAAATTGTGTTTTCCTAAGAATTTGTCCATTTCTTCCAGGTTGTCCATTTTATTGGCATATAGTTGCTTGTAGTAATCTCTCATGATCCTTTAGATTTCTGCAGTGTCAGTTGTTCTCCTTTTTCGTTTCTAATTCTGTTGATTTGAGTCTTCTCCCTTTTTTCCTTGATGAGTCTGGCTAATGCTTTATCAATTTTGTTTATCATCCCAAAGAACCAGCTTTTAGTTTATTGACCTTTGCTATTGTTTCCTTCATTTCTTTTTCATTTATTTCTGATGTAATCTTTATGATTTGTTTCCTTCTGCTAACTTTGGGGAGTTTTTTGTACTTCTTTCTCTAATTGCCTTAGGTATAAGGTTAGGTTGTTTATTTGAGATGTTTCTTATTTCTTGAGGTAGGATTGTATTGCTATAAACTTCCCTCTTAGAACTGCTTTTGCTGCATCCCATAGATTTTGGGTCATCGTGTTTTCATTGTCATTTGTTTCTAGGTATTTTTTAATTTCCTCTTTGATTTCTTCCTTGAGCTCATAGTTATTTTGTAGCGTATTGTTTAGCCTACGTGTGTTTGTAATTTTTACAGTTGTTTTTTTCCTGTAATTGATATCTAGTCTCATAGCATTGTGGTCAGAAAAGATACTTGATATGATTTCAATTTTCTTAAATTTACCGAGGCTTGATTTGTGACCCAAGATGTGATCTATCCTGCAGAATGTTCCATGAGCACTTGAGAACAAAGCGTTTTCTGTTGGTTTTGGCTGGAATGTCCTATAAATATCAATTAAGTCCATCTTGTGTAATGTGTCATTTAAAGCTTGTGTTTCCTTATTTATTGTCATTTTGGAGTGTCTGTCCATTGGTGAAAGTGGGTTGTTAAAGTCCCCTACTATTATTGTGTTACTGTCAATTTCCCCTTTTATGTCTGTAAGCATTTGCCTTATGTATTGAGGTGCTCCTATATTGGGTGCATAAATAATTACAATTGTTATATCTCTTCTTGGATTGATCCCTTGACTGTTATGTAGTGTCTTTCTTTGTCTCTTCTAATAGTCTTTATTTTAAAGTCTATGTTGTCTGATATGAGTATTGCTACTCCAGCCTTCTTCTGATTTCCATTTGCATGGAATATCTTTTTCCGTCCCCTGACTTTCAGTCTGTATGTATCCGTAGGTCTGAAGTGGGTCTCTTGTAGACAGCATATATATGGGTCTTGTTTTTGTATCCATTCAGCCAGTCTATGTGTTTTGGTTGAAGCATTTAATCAACTTGTATTTAAGGTAATTATTGATATGTATATTCCTATTACCATTTCCTTAATTGGTTTGTGTTTGTTTTTGTAGGTCTCTTCCTTCTGTTATGTTTCCTGCCTAGAGAAGTTCCCTTAGCAATTGTTGTAAAGCTGGTTTGGTGGTGCTGAATTCTCATAGCTTTTGCTTGTCTATAAAGGTTTTAATTTCTCTGTCAACTCTGAATGAGATCCTGGCTGGGTAGAGTTATCTTGTTCGTAGGTTTTTCCCTTTCTTCACTTTAAATATGTCCTGCCACTCCGTTCTGGCTTGCAGAGTTTCTGCTGAAAGATCAGCTGTTAACCTAATGGGGATTCCCTTGTATGTTATTTGTTGCTTTTCCCTTGCTGCTTTTAATATTTTTTTCTTTGTATTTAATTTTTGAACATTTGATTAATATGTGTCCTGGTGTGTTTTCCTTGGGTTTATCATGTATGGGACTCTCTGCACTTCCTGGACTTGGTTGACTATTTCCTTTCCCATGTTAGGGAAGTTTTCAACTATAATCTCTTCAAATATTTTCTCAGACCCTTTCTTTTTCTCTTCTTCTTCTGGGACCCCTATAATTCGAATGTTGTTGCATTTAATGTTTTCCCAGAGGTCTCTGAGACTGTCCTCAATTCTTTTCATTCTTTTTTCTTTATTCTGCTCTGTGGCAGTTATTTCCACTATTTTATCTTCCAGGTCACTTATCCACTCTTCTGCCCCAGTTATTCTGCTATGGTGTCCTTCTAGAGAATTTTTAATTTCATTTATTGTGTTGTTCATCATTGTTTGTTTGCTCTTTAGTTTTCTAAGTCCTTGTTGAACGTTTCTTGTATTTTCTCCATTCTGTTCCCAAGCCTTTGGATCATCTTTACTATCATTATTCTGAATTCTTTTTCAGGTTGACTGTCTATTTCCTCTTCATTTGTTAGGTCTGGTGGGTTTTTATCTTGCTCCTTCATCTGCTGCATATTTCTCTGTCTTCTCATTTTGCTTAACTTACTGTGTTTGGGGTCTCCTTTACACAGGCTGCAGGTTCATAGTTCCCGTTGTTTTTGGTGTCTACCCCCAGTGGCTGAGGTTGGTTCAGTGGCTTGTGTAGGGTTCCTGGTGGAGGGGACTTGTGCCTATGTTCTTGTGGGTAGGGCTGGATCTTGTCCTTCTGGTGGGCAGGGCCATGTCCGGTGGTGTGTTTTGGGGTGTCTGTGAACTTAGTATGATTTTAGGCAGCCTCTCTGCTAATGTGTGGGGTTGTGTTCCTGTCTTGCTAGTTGTTTGGCATGGGGCATCCAGCACTGGACCTTGCTGGCTGTTGGGTGGAGCTGAGTCTCAATGTTCAGATGGAGATGTGTGGGAGAGCTCTTGCCAATTGGTATTACATAGGGCCGGGAGGTCCCTGGTAGTCCATTGTCCTGGACTCGGCTCTCCCACCTTGGAGGCTCAGGCCTGACACCCAGCCAGAGCAGCAAGACCGTGCCAACCGCATGGCTCGGAAGAAAAAAAAACAAAAAATGAACAGATAGAAAACCCCATACCAAATGGGAAAAGCAAAACTAAACAGACAAAATCACACAAAAAATCATACACACACACACTCACAAAAGAAAAAGAGAAAAAAGGAAAAAAATTTTTTTAATTAAAAATAATAATAAAAAAATAATTTTTTAAAAAAGAGAGCAACCAGTCCAATAAACAAATCCACCAATGATAACAAGCTCTAAAATCTAAATTAAGGTAAACATAAAAACCAGAGACAAATCAGATGCAGAAAGCAAACGCCAAGTCTACAGTTGCTCCCCAAATCCACCGCCTCAATTTTGGGAACATTCGTTTTCTATTCATGTATTCCACAGAGGCAGGGTTCATCAAGTTGATTGTGGAGATTTAATCTGCTGCTCCTGAGGCTGCTGAGAGAGATTTCCCTTTCTCTTCTTTGTTTGCTCAGTTCCTTGGGTTCAGCTTTGGTTTTGGCCCCGCCTCTGCCGGTAGGCCACCGTCAGGCCTCTGGTCCCTGCCCAAACAGGAGGGGGTTAAAGCAGCAGCTGATTAGGGCTCTCTTGCTCACTCAGGCCTGGGGAGAGGGAGGGGTACGGTAGTCACAATTGGAATGAGGGGCAAGCCTGTGGCAGCAGAGACCAAATGACATTGCAACAGCCTGAGGGTGTGCCATGTGTTCTCCTGGGGAAGTTTTCCCTGAATCTTGGGACCCTGGCAGTGGCAGGCTGCACAGGCTCCTGGGGGGGTGTGGATAGTGACCTGTGTTTGCACACAGGATTCTTGGTGGCAGCAGCAGCAGTGTTAGCATTTCATGCCCATCTCTGGGTTCTGAGCTGATAGCTGCAGCTCACGCCCAACTCTGGGGCTCGTTTAGATGGTGCTCTGCCTTCTGTGGGCACATGGAGCAGGAATCCCCTCTCCTCGTGCACCCCAAAACAGTGGTCTCTTGCCTCTTAGGCAGTTCCAGACTTTTTCCCGGAATCCCTCCAGCTAGCTGTGGCGCAGTAGCCCCCTTCAGGCTGTGTTCACGCAGCCAACCCCAGTCCTCTCCCTGGGGTCTGACCCCCAAAGCCCAAGCCTCAGTTCCCAGCCCCCGCCCACCCTGGCGGGTGAGCAGACAAGCCTCTCGGGCTGGTGAGTGCTGGCTGGCACCAATCCTCTGTGCGGGAATCTCGCCTCTTTGCCCTCTGCACCCCTCTTGCTGCCTTCTCCTCTGTGGGTCCGAAGTTTCCCGCCCTCCCACCCCTACTCGTCCCCACCAGTGAAGGGGCTCCTAGTGTGTGGCAACCTTTCCTCCTTCACAGCTCCCTCCCAGAGGTTCAGGTCCCATCCCTATTCTTTTGTCTCTGTTTTTCCTTTTTTCTTCTGCCCTACCCAGGTACATGGAAATTTTCTTGCCTTTTGGGAGGTCTAAGATCTTCTGCCAGCGTTCAGTAGGTGTTCTGTAGGAGTTGTTCCACGTGTAGATGTATTTCTGGTGTATCTGTGGGGAGGAAGGTGATCTCCACGTCTTACTGCTCTGCCATCTTGAAGGTCTCCCCCAATAATACAAATTTATGTAAATATTTTACTATTTGGAAATTAATCATAGATATTATGTTTACTTTCTTAACACATTATATTTGCTACTGGTATTTGTTACTGGTGTTGAGATGGAAGATAAACATTTAGTGCTACAAACGTGTGAAACACTCTCTTTTATCTATTAGAACTGTTCATATAATTCAATATAGCACATCACTTTTAGTTACAGTATTAACTTATATCTCTGTTTCATCACCCTCCCCTTGAAGGTTGGTGGTTTCTGGATAGAAATACCTTGCCTGCCTTATGTTCATTCCATATCATCATACGGGTTCTTGTCATGGTGCCTGGAAAATCGTGGGTGCTCGATAAATGCTGTCATTAAATAAATGAATGAAATTGGTGTTTTAGAGGCATAAAAATTGTGTAGAGTTGCTATAAATGTTCAAATTCAATAGTCTTATAAAACTGTCAATTAGTTATCTGTATCTTAGTGTACATCAAGAAGCAGCAAAGAACCATGTAAAGACCAATACTCAAACTTAATCCCAAGCAGGTTATATGGCTCTATCCTATGTAACAAGAAGGATGTGGTCACTAAAGACCTTCCCTAAAGTTTGGAGTGAGACTTCCAGCTGTTGACACTTGTCAGGAAATAATGATTAAACTTAAAGTAATTGTTGATAGGGAAAAATAGAGCTAGTCTGCTTTCAAATTGGACCACCCCTTAGAGGGAGGCAAGTCATGGTCAAAGGACAGGATAGGGGCTTCCCTGGTGGCGCAGTGGTTGAGAGTCCGCCTGCCGATGCAGGGGACGCGGGTTCGTGCCCCGGTCCGGGAAGATCCCACATGCCGTGGAGCAGCTGGGCCCGTGAGCCATGGCCACTGAGCCTGCACGTCCGGAGCCTGTTCTCCACAACGGGAGAGGCCACAACAGTGAGAGGCCCACGTACAGCAAAAAAAAAAAAAAAAAAAAAAGGACAGGGTAGAATGAAGAGGGAACTAGTATGTATGATCTACTTTGTACCAGCAACTAAGCCAGGAGCTTTACATGTTACTTCCTATAGTTCTCACAACAGCAATAGGAGTTAGGTAGTATTATTCCCTTTTATTAATGAGGAAACAGATTTCTCACAGCTACCAAGTAGGAGTCCTGGAATCTAAACTGGGGCTGTAAAATCTAAAACTCTTTTTTTTTTTTTCACCATAGCAGAGTACATGATTGTGTTTCACTCCTGTCTTAAATCCTTTCTAGACTAAGGCAGGGCACAAATCAATTATACAAATTATTCCCACCAGCTTTATTCGAAGTTACATCCATCTTAGCAGTGGGAAGAGTGAGTGTCAAGGAGGGTCTTCATAGTGGAAGAGCACAGACTTTGACTTGAAATGGACTTTGATCTGTATCCCTGTTCTGCCTCTTTCTTGAGCAAGTTAGTTAACCATACTAATCTTTGATTATATCATTTATGAAATGAAGATTTTCATAGAATTTCCAAATGGACAAGTACAATGCCTGAAGCAGAGAAGGGATTCAAAACTGGTGGTTGTTTCAATTTAAGCAAAATAGTAATTTAAGCAAAATAGTAATTCATACTATTTAAGCAAAATAGTAATTATTTGCTATTTAAGCAAAATAGTAAAATAGTAATTCATACTATTTAAGCAAAACAGTAATTCATACTTCTTTCTGGGGATGCTACTTAAAGAAGGACTTGCCATTAGAGCAGCACAGAAAAAGAAAAGGGCTATATCCAGGGAGGGCTTAGTTGGTTTTATGACAAAGGGATATACCTCAAGGTATGGGTCAGCTTGATGTCAAATGCCTTTGACACACAGTGAAATATGGCTTATTATATGGAATTTATATTTTTCCTTGTCATTTGCTTCATTAAAAAGTGATTGATAGGACTTCCCTGGAGGTGCAGTGTTTAAAAATCCGCCTGCCAATGCAGGGGACACGGGTTCAAGCCCTGGTCTGGGAGGATCCCACATGCTGCGGAACAGCTAAGCCCACGAGCTACAACTACTGAGCCTGCACTGTACAGCCCATGAGCCACAACTACTGAGCCCGCATGCCACAACTACTGAAGCCCACGCACCTAGAGCCCGTGCTCCGCAACAAGAGAAGCCACTGCAACGAGAAGCCTGTGCTTGCCACAACTAGAGAAAGCCCACACACAGCAACAAAGACCCAATGCAGCCAAAAATAAATAAATATTTTTTAAAAAGTGATTGAAAGCAGCTCATGCAGCTTAATAACAAAAAAACAAACAACCCAATCCAAAAATGGGCAGAAGACCTAAATAGACATTTCTCCAAAGAAGATATACAGACTGCGAACAAACACATGAAAGAATGCTCAACATCATTAATCATTAGAGAAATGCAAATCAAAACTACAATGAGATATCATCTCACACCAGTCAGAATGGCCATCATCAAAAAATCTAGAAACAATAAATGCTGGAGAGGGTGTGGAGAAAAGGGAACACTCTTGCACTGCTGGTGGGAATGTGAATTGGTTCAGCCACTATGGAGAACAGTATGGAGGTTCCTTAAAAAACTACAACTAGAACTACCATATGACCCAGCAATCCCACTACTGGGCATATACCCTGAGAAAACCAAAATTCAAAAAGAGTCATGTACCAAAATGTTCATTGCAGCTCTATTTACAATAGCCAGGACATGGAAGCAACCTAAGTGCCCGTCATTGGATGAATGGATAAAGAAGATGTGGCACATATATACAATGGAATATTACTCAACCATAAAAAGAAACGAAATTGAGCTATTTGTAATGAGGTGGATAGACCTAGAGTCTGTCATACAGAGTGAAGTAAGTCAGAAAGAGAAAGACAAATACCTTATGCTAATACATATATATGGAATTTAAGAAAAAAAAATGTCATGAAGAACCTGGGGGTAAGACAGGAATAAAGACACAGACCTACTGGAGAACGGACTTGAGGAAATGGGGAGGGGGAAGGGTGAGCTGTGACAGGGCGAGAGAGAGGCATGGACATATATATATACACTAACAAACGTAAGGTAGATAGCTAGTGGGAAGCAGCCGCATGGCACAGGGATATCGGCTCTGTGCTTTGTGACTGCCTGGAGGGGTGGGAGGGAGGGAGACGCAAGAGGGAAGAGATATGGGAACATATGTATATGTATAACTGATTCACTTTTTTATAAAGCAGAAACTAACACACCATTGTAAAGCAATTATACCCCAATAAAGATGTTTAAAAAAAAAGTGATTGATAATACATCTTGAAATTCATCAAAATTTTGAGCAATGAGCAAACTATTTTTTTTTTTTTTTGCAGTACGCGGGCCTCTCACTGTTGTGGCCTCTCCTTTGCAGAGCACAGGCTCCAGACGCGTAGGCTCAGCGGCCATGCCTCACGGGCCCAGCCGCTTCACGGCATGTGGGATCCTCCCGGACCGGGGCACAAACCTGTGTCCCCTGCATCGGCAGGCGGACTCTCAACCACTGCGCCGCTAGGGAAGCCCCGAGCAAACTATTTTTGAGAAAAATATTACAAAGGTACCTCAAGGAATTTGCAAATATAATATAATGTAAATTATAATCAGTGCCATAATAAATGCAATGGAGAAGTCAAAACAGGGAAAGGTAATTCCAAGTTTAGAAGGTAATTCTAGATTTGGGGTTTTCTGGGTCTTAAATCATTGCAATGGACTCTCAGAAGCTAAAGGAATATGAGGAAAATAGAGAAAGGGACACCAAGACAGTTACCTTCCTATGTGGTACGAACATAAGAATAGTGACAGAAAAACTAAAATGTAGTATAAACTAAAGCTGGTGACAATGCTAAAATTTAATCATGACAAGTCATTTAAATGCAACTTTTAGAGTGAGAATTAAAACAAAGGAGTGATCATCTCACTGTGGGAAGCATACCGTAAAGCTAAAAGTTGAAAGAAAAAGTCATCATCATTCACTTCCTATCCTGTTTCTGTCATCTCCAACCCATGATGATCTTCAAATTGGAAAAGCAGAACAACAACAACACTAATAACAATAGTACTTTGTTATTGACACCATGCTTTTAATGCTTCTTCAAATCCCAGAGCAATTTTTCTGAAATCATAGTGGACAGAAATCATGAATTCTAATTCTAATTGGTGAAAAGTAGGACTGTGCCCTTGACAGTCCCTTAAATTAAATTACTTTGTATGACTACTTTTTAAATCATAAAATATAATAAATCAATAATAATAATAAAGTAGATCCAAGAAGCAGTAGGACATAAGTAATTATAGACCACCTCCCCAAAAAACAGCTACACACAAACACTTAACACTAATGAAATTTAAACCGTTGCATCTGTCAGCTATTCCCCAACTTATAAATGGACCACTAGGAAATTCTGTCCAGTTCGTCTTCAGCAGTTAATATCAATGCTTTCAACTATTGACAGTGCATTTACAACTTAACGTGGCTAAATCATTCAGACTGGAATCCCACTCAAAATTACACCATGATTAAACAGTGTCTTGTAGTGGAAAGGCTCAGGCTTTAAAGACAGACGTGGGCTTGTATGCAGGCTTTCCAAATTATTAGCTGTGTAATTATAAAATAAGGATAATAGTACCTCCTTGTCAGTTATCATGGTAAATCAATGCCATGATATTTTTAAGGAAACATATTTACTGAGAACCTCCCATGAATCAGGTAGCCTACTATTTAATCTTCTAGGCAACTTAATGAGGCAGATATTAGAGTCAGGCTTTGAACTCAAATCTTAGTTCACATTTCGCATGCCTTCCACACCTTGTAATAAGATGCCTGTCATGTACGATGTTGTACGCACCAGATGTCTAGGGTTTTTTCATTTTGCATGACTAACACTTTATACCCGTTGAACAACAACTCCTCCAGCCTCTGGCAACCACCATTCTACTTTCTGCTTCCATTAGTTTGACTACTTTAGATACCTCATATAAGTGAAATCATGCAGTATTTGTCCTTCTGTGAATGGCTTATTTCACTTCTCATGATGTCCCCAAGGTTCATCCATATTGTAGCATATGACAGAATTTTCTTCTTTTCTATAAGTGAATAATATTCCATTGTATATATATATATATACCATGTTTTCTTTATCCATTAATCCCTTGATGGACACTTAGGTTGTTCTTACCTCTTGGCTATTGTGAAAATGATGCAATGAAAACGAAAATGCAGTATCTCTTTGAGATTCTGATTTCAGTTCTTTTGGATAAATACCCAAAAGTGGGATTTCTGGATCATATGGTATTTCTCTTTAACTTTTTGAGGAACCTTCGTACAGTTCTCCATAGCAGCTGCACCATTTTACCTTCCCACCAACAGTGAAAAGGAGTTCCAGTTTCACTATATCCTCACCAACACTTACAACGTTATTAACAACTCACTTTTGTAAAGCCTACCCAAAATATTTAACTTAATTTTTATAGAAACAACTCTGCTTTGTTTTACATTCATAGTCCAGAGGAATATGTAATACTTAAGAGAAAGTACAAAATACCAATAACAATTGCAAGTAGCATATTCAAGTTTGGAATAAAGACAACTGATCTTTTGTAAATGAACAACTCAACTGGTAGGGACAGAGTGGTGGGAATCTAGAAAAGAGCCAGAAGCCTAAATAATTCATCCTTCCATGAGTATCAATGAAGTGTTTATAAAGAGAGTGGAAAGGATTACTCTTGTGAAGGTGAGTTAAGAGAGAGCCTTGAAATGAAAGGGTTGGACAAGATGGCCTCCGAGGGTCCTTCAAGATCAAAATAAGCCTTTGTGGTAGACTAAAAATGATAGAACAGGATTAGAATTTCAAAGCTAGCATCAGGGTCATATATTTAATAAGCCCTTGAAGGTTTTAATTGAGTATACAGATTTCATACCTTGCAAACTGACCCCTCCCCAGATTTTCTTTGAAGATACAAAGGAATTGTACAGGCTTTCTTCTAGTTTAAGAGGTTAAACCTCTATTTGAAAGCTGATGCGTCTAAAATGCACTCTGAGTAGGGTTCATGGCTAGATCAAGCATACAGAGATGTGGCTTCAAGTGCTAGCTCTGTTTCTGACTGGTGAGTAAGGCAGATTTTTCTGCAGTTCTGTTTCCCTTACAAAATGAGAAGATTTAAGAGATGATGACCATGGCTTTGTCCAATCCTACAGTTTAATAATTCTATGATTTTTAATACTTTCTGCACTCAGAAATTTTGATGTGAAAATTGTCATGTATTTGGTAGCAGCTACCACCTGAAAGGTTTATCACTTTTTGCAACTCTGTTTTCTAGGCAGTAATCAGCCTGAAGTTTTCTTTTCTTTTACTGAAGATCAACAACTCCATTCCTGTAGCTACGTACCAGGCTGCTCTGTCACCAGTGTCATAGTCATCTACAGTGAAATACAGATTGCTCTAGTTTCTGCTTCAATAGTAATTTAGAGCATTTCTCTGCCCTCTCTGTTTGGCAATGTCACACATTAGAATGCTATACTCCAGTTCCTTGAGTATCCTGCTGTTGTCTCCTCATACAAGTCCAATCAGCAGAACTGTGTTTCAATGAGCATCCCTTCAGTCCTGGTGGTCAGGCAGCTTTCAAGGACTTTGTAGTTATTACTCTTTTCTTGTCATTTGATTTTTCAGGTGGGATGAAATTATTTCAAAAGGTAGGTATAATGTCAGCATTTGTTCATGTTTACATACCTGTTGAATATCAGACAGCACTGGTTGTTTTTGTGTGTGATTTGCTGTGGATTGAGTTTCTCTGCCACATTAGAGCTGTATTTTCTGTCAACTTTTCTACATATGTATCTCTTTTAATTCAATTCCATTACCCTTAGTCAATATCTAATGAAACCTTAAAGCAGAAATCCCTGGAAGTTTTCAATTTCATACCTGCAGTGGAGAACCTTAAACTGCCCACACGATCTATGCTGGAGATAGCTAAAGGAGCTCAGTTGTGTTTAGAGCTACTGAAACTGCACACCAAAATGCTAATACCACAAAGTGACCTATTGTCTGAGTACCCTTTAAGGACACACAAGTCCTAGGTGACTGTTACCACAGCTTCAAATATTACCTACAACCTACTGAGTTTGAAGAATAACCCACATTCCCAAAGTCGTGATCTAACTGATATAAACTCATAGGACTCAGTTGTATCTGAAGATACACAAAAATGTTTGTATTAAAGAAGACGTGTCAGGAAACCCAATTTCTGTGGAAAATGGGTCAAGCAATTCAGAGCAGTCAATCAACCTTAGTACATAGGTGACTTACTTTTTAAGTTAACTTTTCATACTATAATGATCCTCATCACCTTGCCATTTTAATTTCCATGAAATGGGACAAGTTTAATTAACCTTGCTTGTAGGCTTAGATCTGCTCCAGGCTTTGATGCCAGTCCTGTTATTTTGCAGAAGAAGGATTATGAATTTATTTTCATAGCCTAGAAGATTCAGAATATGGGTTCCACTCCCCCAGGTATTGCACTTCTTCATTTCTTTTTCTTTCTTTGAAAGATTTAGAGTAGCTTTCCTAGAACACTGTTAATGTCATTCTTCTAAAAGCGTCTTGTCTATCAGATGTGGCTGAATGAATCCACTGCAAAAACTAAACCTACACAAAAACAGCAAACAAACATAGAGCATCATCTTTGAGAGTAATTTAAAGAATCATAAGAATATTACAGATAAATTTATCAATTGTTACATTTACATCTGTTGAAGTTTGATTTGTTGGAAATTACATGAATTGGATTCTACAGCATGTGTTTATTTTGCTGAACAAATTGTGTCCCAACAATCTATCCTGGATATCCAGAATCTAGCAGGTGAATTTATGCTGATGGTTTGTCTCTCCAACAGTGTTTTGGCACATCTAAGTACTACTTTCAGCCCCAGGAAAGGATTCTAATCTCTAGAAAAGATTTTAAAATAAAGCCTTGCTAATATTCACCTCTGTAGGCACCTCAATTTGGCTAATATTTCTGTTTCCTAAAAGATGATTCTATTTTAACGTTGCACATGGAGGAAGAAATCCTAGTTTAATAATTTGAGATTGTGTTTTTTTCTGACAGAATTCATTTGCTTTCACTTTATTTATTTATCAGTGTATTTATTGCTTTGGTCCTTACACAGTTATCTTTTACCAGCTGTGTAAAACATTATACTGAATGTTAGATATTGCATGATATTTCAAGGAAATTTAACTTGAGCAATTATTGATTTCATCCAGAGTCTGGTGCCTCTGTCAAGAAGTTAATGTTTTTTTAAAGACAAAATGACTTTATAATCTATAATTATTTTCTTATCAATTACAATTTTATGATCTCCTGATTAGCTGGCACTTGGTACTTAACTTTACATTTTAGCTCTGCAGGGTCCTTTTAGACATTATTATTGCAAAGAAAAATCAAAAATCAAAGTGAATTCTTAGTATTATACTTGAAGCAATAAGGTGCAATTGCTGAAACAGCAGCCAAGCATTGTGCTATAGAACTAACTCACAGCTTGGTGCCCAGTCCCTGCTGAGAAGGAAATGTAGGGGAACTGGCAGAGTCTTACTACATCTGCTCCCTGCTGCTAATGAGCTTTAACCTGTTTCATTCTTGTTATGCTTACTGTTTAGATATTTTGCTTGCAAAATTAATTCTTTAGCTGCGAGAACACATGAAAGAGGATATGATTTATAAAGTAGGGCTGTTTACAAATTAAAAGGTATCAGCAAGGGAGATTAGAGGCCATAATGAGTGATATGGTTACTTAATATCAATTCAAGGGCAGACGCTCAGGTGGTAACACTGGAATTGTTTCTCAGTTTCTGTAATGTAGGCTCCAGCTTCAGGAGGTATAGTCTTCGTTTTGCATTGTGCATCTACACCAATATGCTTTACATTTATCAAAGAGATTTAACAGTAGTTTTTTGCTTTGAAAGCTTCCTTGGTCCTCTAAAAAGTGCCAGAGTTTTAGTGATGTGTAGCCTCTGCAAACAATCAGCTTTCAGCAATAGTATTTTATTATAGTCAAGAACTAATGAACTACCTATGCCCAGCTCTTGTAACCTATGCCTAATCACCCAAACAAAAGCAACAAGAGGGCTTCCCTGGTGGCGCAGTGGTTGAGCGTCCGCCTGCCGATGCAGGGACACGGGTTCGTGCCCCGGTCCGGGAAGATCCCACATGCCGTGGGGCAGCTGGGCCCGTGAGCCATGGCCGCTGAGCCTGCGCGTCCGGAGCCTGTGCTCCGCAATGGGAGAGGCCACAACAGTGAGAGGCCTGTGTACTGCAAAAAAACAAAACAAAACAAAAAAACCACCTTTTTTAAAAAAAAAAGCAACAAGAACTCAGAGAATAAATAGGCCCTGAGATTATTGTTAATGAAATAATAATGTCGTTTTTATAGCTATAGACTCTTGCCATTTTAACTTTCACACATTCCTTTGCTCCTCACCTTAACTTTCTAAAGCAATCATATAGGTATTGTTCATTTTATAGATGTAGAACTGGAAACTTGAAAACGCATCTTATTTATCATAAGTGGATGAAAATTCTCAATGGGTCTGTATAAATCAGCACACATCCTATCAATTTATAATAGTATAAGAAGTAGGATGGGAGTAGGATGGGAGTATAAGTATAAGAAGTAGGATGGGAGTAGGATGTTCATCTTTAGATTTGCAGTGTCATCCTCCCCACTCTCATTATTGTCTTTGTCAATAATCATCCACAAAGCTATCCTACTTCTTGAAGAGAAGCCAAATGTATTAGCTTTTCAGCCAAAACTGCACATTATTTTTGGTAATAACATGGTTTGAAACATTCTGCAAAGAAAAGCAGGTTATTCTACTACAGCATTTCTCAAACTTTTTACTCTTGAAAGTAAGAAAAAGTTCTTGCAGATGTCCAGTTGTGGGCTGTATTCTTTTTATTATAGTGTTACTTGTACATGTAACACTATAAAACTAGCTATGAACTCCTCTACCTGTAGCTTTTTATCAGCTATACAACAAAAAAAACATAAAGGGTAAATAAAAATAAACCTACAAAACCAGTTAAACTATAATTAACGCATCGCTTTATTGTGACACATGCTGTAGTTAATTTTAAAATTATATAATTTACACAAATATATACATCTTTATTTAGAACTATTATTTTAATAATCCCAACTGATTAATAAAAAATATCTTTAAAAAGATATCCTATTATATATTTCTACACACTGCTAATGAACTACTACAAATTAATACTTAAAAAGTAAGACTCGTAATATATCTCCTAACCAAATAAGTGCTGACTCCTATGGTTTGACTTCTTTTCTGGCTGGTATAGCTATACTGCAATGTGACAGGTAAGGACTCATTTCTCCCACTATTTCTATGTGAACCACTATAAAACCTTCTTTTGAGCAGAATGTCATGATATCATTTGGCCTCTACTTGGCACTAGGGCATCATTTATGTGTTAAGTCCACCTAAGTTCTCTTCCTATTAGTGTAAGACCCAGTAGTACATTACTGTACTGCAATATTAATTTCTTGATGTCAAATCATAATCTCAACTTACTAAATGTTAGGAAGCTAAAGTTTTATTCTATTAAAATATTTTTAACGGTGAAATTTTACTACAAAGCGGAGTTTTGTCCTTATAATTGACAAAAGACTCTGAGAGCAATAATAGTGAACAAGAATGACTGCAATAGTCAGTGCCCGTGTTTGTATGTGTCAGTGGCAAATGAGCATTTTAACCGTTGGTACTCTTTTTTTTTTTTTAATTTACTGAGTGCAAACATTTATTGGGTGCTCAAGCCTCTGTTTGCTGTCAGGGATATTAAAGGAGAGAAGACACAAACATCACTTTCAAAGGGTGGAGTCTAGTAGGGTAGATAGACATGTAAACAAACAATGGTAGGGCAATGCTGGCAAGCCATAATAGAGATAGGAATTAAGTGATGCCCAGAGTCCCAGAGCAATTAACACTGTCTGGGGGGAATACAGACTGGAGGAGGGATTCTAAAAGCAACATGTAACTGTTGGTACTTTAAATGTTCACTGGCATCAACACAAATGTAAACATAGTCATAAATATATGTGGCAGTATCCAAATATAAGGTGATCATGTAGACGAATCTAAAAATGCTTCTGTTATTCTCATAATGATGCTGAGATGGGAATTGGTGTTATCCCCATTTTACAAGTGAGGAAATTGAGAAGGTAAATAACTGTCCTAAGATCACACAGCCAGTTAAGTGGTGGAGCCAGGATTCAAGCCCTAGTTGTCTGGTGAGTATCGATGTTCTTAGGCATTGGAGGTGACAACTGGAAGAACAGTAATGTCAGCACAAGTGCATTCATTAGTTTGTTAAACGCACATGCTTATTTTGCTATGTTCCCTTTTTTAATGGAAAATACGTAGAAAAGAATTTTTAAAATTACTTTCAACTGTGGGCACACTAATATATTATTATTTTTTTACTAAAATAAGATCCAACTTTTTCTTTTTTCCAGAAAATAAAGTAAGCAAATTTATTATTTGACTAATCAGGCTTTGTAGAACTCATTGGGCAAAAATATATGTGTGTGTGTATTCTAAAATCAAGTGTCTTATTTCAAAAGGCAACCCAAAACTGAAAAGAGGCTCTGGGGTTTCTTATACTGATTATAAATATAGCAATTTCCATTTGAGAGTATACTTCAGAGTCTTTCTCAGAACTACCACTTTTTAAAATAAGTTTATTTATTTGTAAATTTATAAATTTATTTATTTATTTATCTTTGGCTGTGTTGGGTCTTCATTGCTGCGCATGGGCTTTCTCGTTGTGGTGAGCGGGGGCTACTCCTCGTTGTGGTGCACGGGCTTCTCATTGCGCTGGCTTCTCTTGTTGCGGAGCATGGGCTCTAAGCACGGGGACTGCAGTAGTTGTGGCATGCAGGCTCGGTAGTTGTGGTTCGTGGGCTCTAGAGCGCAGGCTTAGTAGTTGCGGCTCGCGGGCTTAGTTGCCCTGCAACATGTGGGATCTTCCTAGACCAGAGCTCAAACCCATGTCCCCTGCATTGGCAGGTGGATTCTTAACCACTGCGCCACCAGGGGAGTCCAGAACTACCACTTTTTAAAGCCATTCATTCATTGACTTGTTTACTTATTCATTCGACATTAAAAAAACAACCAACATGTTTTCTGATTATAATAGTAATGCACATTCATTACAGAAATTTGGACAATCCATTAGAGTACGAAGAAGGAAATGAAAATCCCCTTCTTATTTCTGTGCCCACAGCTAATGACTGTCTCATATTTTGGTGCCTTTTCCTTCATAAAGATATCCCCAAGGTGGGCGGGCCCCTCAGGCAACCTTGCTTCTTGCCCCTCAGCAGGACTCAGCACCTGGTCACCACCCCTCAAAGAAAATCTACCTTTACAAAGTATAAGAGAAAAATAAAATTTTGCTGAAGTTTTCGGGAGGAGGCAGAGGAGAAGGACACAATATGTACTGCACAGAAAAACTCAATAGAGAATCTGCGTTAGACATCTGGGTTCTTTGCCATGCCCCTAATTCCTATTAACTGCCGACTGCCATAGATCCCTGCCCATATTTAGTCCTGCTGCACAGAGCCGGGCTTGTCCTCAGCTCCAGCCTCTCTTCTGTCTGCATCCTCACACAGATCTCTCCACTCAGTAAATGACTCATCTCAACACCTATCTTTATAAGCCAGCAGGGGTTTGCAAGAAACATGCATTTGTTGGCTTGGCATTCTTTCCTTATAACAGATAATTTTTTTCTGTCTCATTCAGATATGTATGCATGTATATGTATGCACACATGTGTATGCATTTTTAAAAATTGTACCTGCTATTCTTTGAACTGCTTTTTCTCCCACACAATATATTTTATTTTCCCTTATAATTAAATTTTCTTTGCAAACATGGTTTTTAATAGGTTATCTATAAAAAGATTTCACTATCTGATATACTATAATCTATTTGACCAGTACTCCGCTGTTGGATACTTTGGTTGTTAACCATTTTTGCTATTATACATAACATTACAGTAAACATTCTGTATATCTCTAATTATTTCCTTTGTGCACATCTCTATTTTATTAAATTTCTAAACTTGGAATTTGAGTCAAATTAAATGAGCGTTGGGAAATTCGATATAAATTGCCTTCCAGAAAAGTGTTAGCATGAAACATTCGTTGAGGACTTACTGAGTACCAGGCACCATGCTACCTGCTGAGGATTCAGAAGTATGTAAAATGTATTCTCTGTTAATGAAGAGCTTGTAGTTGACTATTTGTTTTAATTAGATGTTAGGCCTCTGCTACTTTCTCTAAAAAGTCTATCTGAATTTCCACTCAACGGAAATTGGTTGAGAAGCTGCTGGCTCTGGTCCTAAATTTATTGCTTAAATATATATATCAAAAAAACCCCACTCTAATTCTTGAAGCCAAATAAACTTTCATATGCAATGTTTGCCAGCATCTAAAACTGTGGGCATATAAAATAGTTCTCACTTTATCCCCCAAATTATGTTTTTTTTAAAAAATGTATTACTGTTTATTTATGGATTGAAAATTATTTTAATTTGATCTTGAAAAGGAAACCATTGTTTTGTTCATGTAAATATTATATATGAAAACTACCATTTTAAAACTTGGTTACAAATGAATGGACATATGTTAAACATGGACTTTGAAGTTTCAGCAGAAATGTACTTAATACTTGTTTTCTCAAGTCTGGACACAGTAAACATTTACAGGCCATTTTGGGGATTACCAGAATGCAAGGGATATAGGGAGGGGTGGACAGAAATGCATTAACCTTCTGGGAAAGGCTGAATAACAGTGATTTCCCAGATTAGTAGAATAGTAATGTAAATTGGCAAATATAATTATATTTAACCCTATGAATAGAACTTTAAGCCAAACTGTCCTTACTGCCAATATTTTTAGGCAGAATCGAATTATATGTTGTCTCTAATTGTCTCTTACAAATGTAGAGGGACAGTAGTCACATTTACATGTCACATGTCATCTGAAAAACATGACGGTCTGAATTTGGTAGTTAAAATAGACTATTTTGTGCCATTAAGGTTGCTAAATAATCTAAATGACAATAGACTCCTTTAAAGACCTTAAAATGATTGAATGATGGTATGCTAAAGAAATTTGAAAGGCTAGGAAAGAAGATAAACGATGGCAAAGGTAGGCCTAGCAATAGCCATGCTTTTAGATGCCCCTCTCCTTCCTTTTTTTCCACTTTAGATGACTAAATGGTCCTTATTTTTCTAAGTGTGACAGCACTTTTCTTAGGCCTGAATTGGAGATAGTTATTTTAAGGGGACCTAAAGAACATAGTAGTAAGAGTTAAGGATAAAGGCAGTTTTAATTTAAACAGCTCTACCACAATGATATACACAATACCTTACATTTTAAAAGGGGTTACCATACTCAAAAGGAAAAAAAAAAAGAAAAGAAGTATGTGGGTGTTGTGTGTACAGTGGCTTAGACAGAATGATTATCATTTGCTCTCTGGACATGAACTCCACCTTGGCCTTAAATTCTTATATTTCTTCCCAGAGTTGAAATGCCAGTTGAAGGCATTCAGAAATTTAAAGTGACCGATTTAACAACCTTGGACAAAGAGAACATGTCTGAAAGTTTGTCTCAATGTTTGACCTAGGAGAGTTTCTCTGAGACTTCTTTTCTAGACAGTACCCTAGCACCTTGGGCCAGCAAAATGGCCTTTAAGCTTGAATGAACAAGGTATTTCTTTTCCTGTAGTGCAAAGCCTCACTATTTCATCTTTTCAAACTCTTTTACTGCACTCAGTGTGGAATTATATTGACAAGGGTAGAATTTATCTCCTAGAGGAGAATGCTGTGCTTCTGTTAAGTGCTAATATAACATTTATGTGTTGGTACCCTAATAAGAGCCCCAGCTTACCTAATGAAAGTTGAAAGCAAACAGTACTACTACTCTCTGAGATTTTATTATGACTGAAGTGACTGCAGTTTGAGGCAAATTATCCCTATTTTTGTTCCCATATCAAAAACAGAGATGCTAAAGCAATTGCTACATGTTTGGTGTAGAATTAGGTTCCACTCTCATTAATCTACAATGAAGAGCATTTTTCATGTAAACAGCTCACGAGGGTCAGAGAGAAGAGCTGTTTCTGTGAAAAATGCCTGTCGATAACTTTGTGAGTGAATTTTGAAATAAAGTGCCTGTAACCTGTCGTTATTCCTTCCTCTCAAAGTCGAGAGTGAGTGGATGAAAATAGAGCCTGTGAATTGAAAGCAGGGTGAGTGTTATGGCCTTATCGACTTCAGGTAAAATGACTGTTTTAACTTGTTATTATTTTTCCATTCAGAGGTCAGGCAATGTACAGTATTACCAGCATAGACTGCAGTGTAAGCAAATTGGTATACAAAAAGGCTAGTACCCACACTCACAAAGGAGAGGAAAGTGTAAGTCACTAATATCAAGTGGATTCGTGATCTCTACAAAAACGAAATAACCAACAGTGCTTTGAAAAAGAATGGCGAAGGTATTTAGGTGTAAAGCACCTTGGAGACAGGAAATATAAACCTGTTTAAATAAAAAGGCATATGTTTAGAAGGCACTGACCATTTTTTAAAATCACATATTAATCTTACTTGTTTTGCTAAGGAATTACGGGACCTGAATACTGAGTGTTAAGCACCCCAACTCTATGTCACCTTAACATTTTTTCCTGCCTCAGATCATCTTAAAAGTAATTAGCTGCTGAATTTTTCAAGTCCATCTGATATATTCTTATCAAAAGCAAAATATTGCTGTGGTTTTCCTTTTCACCTAGGAAAAACAGAACTCAATGAGGCTTCAAAACACCAAAAACCCTTTCCTTGTCTTCTAGATTTTTGTTTCTAATTCTGAAGAACAGCTTAAGAATTTAGCATGGCTATTTTAGGTTTGCAAGAAAAACATCTTTTCTCCAAGTAATCTCAGGCCCATGGAAAGTGTACGTTTAATACTATTGTTCAAACAGTTTAATTTTTCTATTTCAGAAGACCATCTAGTGTTTTTGTCTTTGATACTGATTTTTCCATTATAGACTCTGTTGGTCAGAAAATGAGCAGATTGACCTAGAAATTAAAAGAGGTTATAGAAGGACTCAATGATTGAAACCAAGTTTAGAGGGAAAAAGTATTACATTTAATTTTGGAGACATGTTCATATGCCTATTTGGCAAATTTCCCCCAATAATGTCAAAGGTTTGGGTTCTTTTACTTCTAAACAAGTTTTCCCTGGCTTCAAAATAATTTTAATGCCCTAAGATAAAAGAAATATATTGCTTTGCATTTGCTCAGTTTATTCATTTCTTTAAACAAGTGTTTACTAGTTGGACATTGTGCCAATCATGGTAATACAGTAACCTCAGGAGAGTCCTTGCCTTCATCTAGTGAGGAAGAGAGTCAGGAAAACAGTGAGATAAGTTGCCATGAAGTTACTAGAAGAATGCAAGCTCCATGGAGGCAATGGTCTTTATCTGTTTCTGTTCAGCAACATATCCTAACCACCTATACCAGTGCCTGGCACACAGCAGACACCTGACAGATACTTGCTGAGCGTTGAATGGATGTGACTGGAGCACGCACAGCGTGCTTAAGAGGCTATGAGAGGGTCAGGGAAGACATTCCCAGGGAAACATAGGTCTAACGTCCAGGAATGTTGACATGATTAAACTAGACAAAGTTGGAGCAGGGCCTTCTGTATCAAGGGAGCAAAGAATTCCAAAACTGAAGTTAGCAGAGAGTGGATGAACTGCTGTTCATTCTACATGGCTCAGCAATGAGTGAGGGGTGGGACAGAGAGAGTTGGTTGAAGTACGTGGGGGCCAGACCTGAAAGGCCTTGGAAACCATGCTAAGGAGTTTGAAGTTATGTCAAAAGTCACTGAATGATGTTAAGCATGCAGGGGCTTTTTTTTAAAAAAGGCAGATATATCTTAGAAGAAGATTACTCTGGCTGAAGTGTAGCAAATGGACTGAAGAAGACTGGAATTGGGGAGAACAGTCAGGAGTCTTCACAGAAATCCAAGCAACATATAAATGACAGTGACCTATATTAAAATAAAAGTAAGGGGACAGAAATGAATAGGCATATTTTAAGTGATTTAAGGAGTTAAAAATGACAAGACTTGTGGCTCCTTCGAATGAAGTAGGGAGAAATTGCTAAGGAAGACAGAAGAGACAAGGACAAGACTCTGCTCTCCAGCCTTGGACAATGGAGTGGATAGATGACATTTCCCAAGACAAAGAAAATGTATTTGGTAGAGAAGGTGGCAAGTTTATTCTTAGATATGCTGAGATATTTAAAGCATCAAGTTGTTGCATCCCAGGTTTCTATACCGATTCTCTTTTTTCCTACACTCCCAATCTAGAGTTGCAAAAATCCATTGCAAATGGATAAAATAAACCTAAGGACCTATCATAGTAGTTATGAGCATACGTTTGTTACATACAACACAAATTGCATTTTTCAATATAAAAATATTCTTCTTTCCTCATAAGTCATTTTCAAATGCAAAGGAATACAAAGAGTAAACTATTTCTAACAGTTTATTTCTAACTATCCTCAATTGTGACTAGTCAATGAAAAGCATGACAGCACAAACTAAGGCACCACAAATGATGTACTGTTCCCTTAAGGAGTTAATTTTGAGTGTATCTGTACAGGTAAAAATACATCAATATTTTTGCATTTATAGTTGTATGACATGCAGGGACTAAATTTATAAATGGAGTTGAATGTCTATGCCCACATATATATTTGAATATAATATGATTTTTAAGCTTTTCTCTCTCTTGGTTCTATCAAAGACATTAAAAGAAAGATTCAGGGCTTCCCTGGTGGCGCAGTGGTTGAGAGTCCGCCTGCCGATGCAGGGGACATGGATTCGTGCCTCGGTCTGGGAAGATCCCACATGCCGCAGAGCGGCTAGGCCCGTGAGCCATGGCTGCTGAGCCTGCGCGTCCGGAGCCTGTGCTCCGCAACGGGAGAGGCCACAACAGTGAGAGGCCCGCGTACCGCAAAAAAAAAAAAAAGATTCAAAATGCAAACATATATAATGGGACTCCTAGTTCATATTGGTAATTATGGGCAATAATTATTAATTAATTAATTAAGAGCTAGTAAACCAAAATACTTTATACAGCTCCTGTATTTAACATGTTTCCATTTATTACATAATTATTTAATTGACTAAATTCTTACTCAAGTGTGTATATGTAAACCTAATACGGTTTCTGAATTATAGCAGATCCATTCTGACATCAACATCCTGATTCTTTTCTTTTATTTCCAGGAAGAACACGAGTGTCATGGCAATGCCAAGGACACAGGTAGCATCCTGGTGGTAGTGGTAGTTCCCCATCTCCCTAGAGATGCTGCTATTGAGTGGCACGTCATTGCAGTGGCAGATAAGCCATCTAAAAGGAAGCATTTTGCTTTGTAGAAAATATCTGAGGATTTTCAAATTGAATGTGAAGCTGTAACTTCCATTTCCGCTTCCAGTGCATCTATCTGTCTCCATTCCTTTAAGATGGACGTCACCATCTATGTCCTCACCTGATTTAAACAGGACTCTAGAAGACCTGATGACTATGTTTGTACAAGCAAGGAGAAGACTCTCCAAAGACAACCAAGGTGCACCATTGTGTTTAGAATATTCTACGAAAAAGACAGCATTAGAGCCCATGTACTGCAAGCAGGTACGAGAACTATCAGAGAGGTGAAAGTACAGACTGCGGAATCACATCATATATGCTTGTCACAGAGAGAGTTCGGGAGAGTGAGGGAAAGGATAACATAAGTAGTGTGGGAGACATTTGCTCCCAGTCCAGTTAGTGAGAGTGAGTGTGAGGCGGGAGATGTGAATCCACTGCTTCCTTTGTTGATCTCCACTCTCTTGTGCCTTTTGTGTGAACCTCTCACTGCCCTATGAATGATTCTAGTGTTTAAAGATATTTTTCCTGCTATATAACCCTCTTTATTATATTCCAAAGCATATTGTACACATTAAACATTTGCACATACATATCAGAGAATTGGTTCGTGTACACAGTACCATGAATATACTATCCTTTAGAGATGACGCATGGGATTTAGACCAACCCCATGTAAATCTGACTCCATGATACACACACAAAGCGAGCCAGAATCTCATCCCCAAAATCAGGTCTGACTCAAAGAAGAGCCCCACTATTCATGTTCCAAAGGCACTTTACTAATATGGCTTTGAGTCATCCTTCTAAGAGACAGAAACAACCAACGTGCACTTGGCATATTTCACCATGTGGCTGGCTATTAAAACAAGAGGTCTGAACCAAAAGACACACTTCATTCTCATTAAGTGAGTCATGGTCAAGAGTCAGAACTCATAACCTACCAACTGGTTAATTTCCAACTTGAATAGCAGTGGGAAGCTCTCACTCTTCCCAGGCCCATGGAAGTTTTGGGTTTCATTGGACTGGTGTAATGTAAATAAGACTTAACTGAATGATCAATCCAAATTTGATGCACTATTCCTTTATCGTATTAGCCTAAATTGTGTGCAAAGTCCCTCAGTGGGTTTTCAAATGCAGTTGTACCTCAGGCCTTGCTACAGGTGAATTTGAATTCAATATTTGCAAATTAAATTGTGTTTTGAACATTGTATGGAAGTTAGCTTTTAAAATGCATTATTTCTGGGCTTCCCTGGTGGCGCAGTGGTTGAGAGTTTGCCTGCCGATGCAGGGGACACGGGTTCGTGCCCCGGTCCGGGAAGATCCCACATGCCGCGGAGTGGCTGGGCCCGTGAGCCATGGCCTCTGAGACTGCGCGTCCGGAGCCTGTGCTCCTCAGCGGGAGAGGCCACAACAGTGAGAGGCCAGCGTACCGCAAAAAAAAAAAAAAAAAAGCATTATTTCTTATATTAGATATTTCATAAGTAAGGTGAATAACTCCCTGCTCATTTTGTTTAAATACAGATTTTAATATGTAGAATCTGTCTAAAGCAAGAACCTTTCTGTAGCTTCTCTTTAGTCTTTTGGTGACTGTTTGCAGACTAAACAGAATAATAACAATTACATCACACCAGTCCTGTGGTATTATTATCTTTATAATATGGGGAAGAGAGTAAGTCCCAGGTGGTTCTGATCACCATCCCAAGATTTGACACCTGGCTCCTTAGAGGATGGTAAGGTATAGAATCCTCGTTATCTGTGTTCTGAGTCCATGTCCTTTTCACTACTCCAGGGTCTGCTACAAGAAGGAAGGGGAAATAGGCGTATGGAAATTAAAGAAGTAGCTGCTTCCACATGTCATTAGAAAGCCTATCAGTGGCTTTGAAATGGGCTCATAAAGGGAAAAACAGAGACTATACTAATAAACTCAGTGCCTGAATCTAAATCTTTTTGCAGCCTTGGGATTTTCATAGTTTAATCCTTTGTGAAATAAAATACACCATAATGGCCATCACAAACCACCTTGGGACAACTTTAGTTTTGGAGAAATACTTACTACATATATCTTCATCAAAAATAATTCTGGACAGATCTCTTTGTACCTGTATGCTAGCATTTAAGGGCAGGGTCTCTACATTCACATTTTTATGAATATGAATATGATATGAAATATTAATCTGTATTAATTTAATCATGTAAAAGATGGTGCTCCAAAGCCCCAGTATCCTATTTTTCCCTACGTAACCTGAAGCAATATTAGAAGGAAATTCAACTTGACATTCTTTAATATATTTAAAAAGATAAAGCAATGAAAATGTAGCGAAGAACAAGCTCCTCTCATTCAGGAAGGAAGGAGTAAACATAGAGCCTGACAGAATCTGGTGGTTGTTCTATGAAGACTAGTTTTAGAGGAAAAAAAAAAAAAATCAACCAGGTTAAATGTATTTCCTTTCTGCAGCATGCCTACTTGCTTGCTGACAATCCACAATCTCATTTCTGAACAAATTATCCTCATTTTGTTTGAAAAAGAAATTTAACACATACTTAAATAGAGCAGTTTTGTGGTGGAGAAGAACTGTGCTGAGCTATGCGTTATACTAATGGCATAGGCTGCAGAATGAGCCGTCGTGGTTTTTATTTATTCATTCATCCTTAGATCCTTTAAAAAGTCTCCAAGGCCCTAATGACCATCATCATTATCATCAGTAAAAACTGCTTTCTGGTGAAAAGGCAATAGGCATTGAATTTAGAGGCAGCATTAAATTATCAGCAAAGAGGACTTGAAATAGTACTACATGCATATTCCAGGACACAATATACTGAAAGTTTATACAGCACCAGTCAGGCACTCTTCTTTACAAAGTCTGAGATTGAGATGTTCTCTTCTCCTTTACAAGGCAATGTCATTTAGCTCAGGAGAAAATTAAGTATAGGCCAGTTCCTATGCTCCAGAGTCAAACATTGGAAGTCAAAGGTATGTCATAAGAAGGTTCTTAATTATAAATAAAATTTTAAGAATTATCAGTATCAAAACTTTATTTCGAGCATTTCCCCGACCCACTATAGTTATTTGCATGTATTAAATAAACACTGTCCAGTGAGTGAAAAAATCAGTGAGAAGTGTTTTGAACTAAACCTTGGTAAGTCCTTTCTGTCTCAGAGGTATTTTAAGTATTCCATTGTTATTCGGCAAACATAATAGAGGCTTTACTTCTCTGTGTAATCTCCAGCAAAAGAATGAGAACTAGATTCAAAGGGTCAAATTCCACTCATTTGGTGAACTTAGTGTGTCATCTAAAAACAGGGAACGTTAATACCTTGTGATCAATCCAGAGGGTCGTGATGCTTGTCAGTCCCCACCTCCTTCCCTTACCCACAATTCCATCACAATGTGGGCAGTTGATGCAGTTCAGAAAGTTACCTTGAAAAGAGCAGACCAGAGAAGATGACTTCATTGCTTTGTGGAAACCTTGTAGGTGAGTGCAAAGTGTTCTGAATTTGGAGCAAGCTGTTAGAGATCATTCTCTGCTATATATGATCCAGTCCCTTTAACTCCCTAAACTTAGGGGTTGCCAGATTTCTGATTTGGAAGCAGATGGTCAGGTATTTGAACTTTCTGCTTTATAAAAACAAAAACAAGGGGCTTCCCTGGTGGCGCAGTGGTTGAGAGTCTGCCTGCCGATGCAGGGGACATGGGTTCGTGCCCCGGTCCGGGAGGATCCCACATGCCGCAGAGCGGCTGGGCCCGTGAGCCATGGCCGCTGAGCCTGCGCTCCGCAACGGGAGAGGCCACAACAGTGAGAGGCCCACGTACCGCAAAAAAACAACAACAAAAAAAACAAGAAAATGCTAACTTAACCTTGTGCACACTCAGGGTGCTAACAGTGATCAATTGAGGCAATGGATGTAAAAGTGTTCTTGTTCATTGTTAAGTGTTGTACCAGTGTGAATTGTTGCTTGTTGTGTTTGCGGCTACTCTTCTGAGATTCCTCGTGGTTTTAAAAAGATTATAATTGGGGTTTCACTCTGTATCACATTCTTTAATAAATAGGCTTTTGTTTGCCCCCATATTTAAAAGCATAGTTTAAAGATACATTTAGTTTTCTTGTAGATCTTTATAAATTTTCCTAATCCAGGCATATATAGAAATAGAGGTTCTCAAAGGGAATTCACTTCCATTCACGCTCCTAATTCTTCTGGCTCCTTAGTACTTCTAAAATATGGAAAATATTTCCTTCCTTGATCAGGACCTTTCCTTCTCTCGCCTTTTGCAAAATGCTTATTTCCCTTAAACTCCTCTTTCTCATGGCTGAGAGTGATAGGATTTTCAATGTCTAGCATGCCCAGCTTCCCTTACCAGAGCAGATGGGCCAGTGCCTTGTCCCAAGTAGCAGACTTATAATGGGGTCCCCTATGAGAAAAGAGTCCTACGATTCGATGTTTTTCAATATTCTTTTTGTTGTGATCCTTAACATCAGAATCCAAGCATTTCCTCATTTTTTAAAAGAACTTTGAATGAAGTGCAGGGAGGGCTTCTTTTTGCATTCTTCCTTCTTACACTGGAGCATCATTATCGTCTTTTTTTGTGTTTTGTTATGTTTGTTTGCATGATTGTTTTTTTTGGTGCTGAAACCCAGGAATTAGCCATTACCATCTTTTTTAATTCTATAAAATGTTAATGGGAGCCTAAGTGAGATGTTGTATTTCTGTGATTAATAGTTTGGGGCTGGAGAAATTATTCTTCATTATTGGTTTCAAAAGTGAAATAACGCTCTGCGTTGTCATCAATTTTAGTGTGTATGTTAAGAATCCAATATATAGAAGTCCTCTTACTGGTGTTTTGACAGTAATTGGATAATTTTTTTACTGTAAGACCCAGAGTTATTTGAGATGAGATGTATGATAGTTAGACTTTGTAGACATGTAGAATTTTACTGAACTCTGGGAGTTTCTGAACAATTCAAAACTTTCTAAATCTTATATACTCTACAGACCTCTGAAGCAAAGTTGCAGTTCTGCAATTTAGGTTGTTCAGAATTTTAGACTAAGATTACCTGGCTAGGTAGACTTGGGTCTTCGAATTACTGATCACAGTGACTTAACTAAACAGGGTTAAGCTAATTAAAGGTTTTAAAGCTATGTTTGCGGTTAAAATAACTTCTGAGCTCAGCATTCGTTTTACTTTACCATACTAGGGGCATGGTAAAATAATCCTCAAAATAGGTTAAGCTGATGCTGGCAAATTCAATCTAATACAGAATCTACAAGTATATTTATGTAGAACTGAAATTAATTTGTAGAACAATTTGAGTTTCAATACCTGTAGTTATAAAACTTGAAACTGTAAAAAGCAGAGAGCATTTATTGTTATCGATATACTTGAAGGGTCCCCCATTGATCCTACCCTCTTTGGCAAATTCTTGGATGGTTTAAAAAAAAAAATCTTCTCTTCAAAATTAATTTTAGTTTCCTATAAATAAATCAAAGGGTGTTTTCTGCCAGAGTGAACCATATAAGATGAGGTATCGTTTCAACTGCACAAAACTCAAAATTCAACTTGAGAAACATTTATTGGGGTACAGAGATGAATAGCCCCTGCCCACTTGCAATTTAAGTCTTAGAATAAAGCAGGGATATGCAATGAAAATGTTAGGCTGAGGGCTCAGTGTATGTGGCTACTGTATGTGGGTAAGCCTACTAGTCCTAAATACCAGTCTGGAAGATGGCCCAGAAAGCATTTCTTTACCACCCACTCTTTTACTCATGATGAAATAAAATTCGTATTTCAAGGCCAAAGACGAAAAATTTAAATATAAAGTCTTTTTCTTTACCCATTTGAGCCTCCTTCCTCCCCTCAAGTGTGCATTGTTGTGTAGTCAAGCCACTCAAGTTGGCTGTTCCCTTGCTCTCTGTGCATCCCCTGCTCAACCAGGCCCTGCTTCACTCACATGATTATCCAATCCTCTTAATAATAGGGCTTAATTAGTAACTGCCTATGTGCTTGCCCCCTACCCCAGCTGCTGGTTTCCCTGGTAACTAACGAGCCAACCGGAAGACAATTCCCCCTATAAAAGGTAGCGTCCTCCCCAGAGTAGCGAAGGTTGTTGCCGTGTCCTGTTTTCCGCCGTACCCAGTGGGGTGTTGCTCCAGGACCTTTGCCTCTGGCGTGTAAGACCCCTGCCCAACAAGCCAGTGATGTCTCCGTTGCTGTCTCTGGACTCTTTCTCCATTCGTGAGGCTGAACAACTACAGGGCTTGCAGGCCCGCGAGGTGCAGCCCGAAAATTAGCAAGCCAGCTATGAGGCCAAGGAAACTCCCGTGAGTGCCAAGATTTCAGGAAATAAGGATGGGAAACAGAAAGTTGGGAGCTAATCCCGAGGTGGCTGACCGCTAGCATGTGGGAGGCAGTGGCGGCTGACGACCATGAGAGATGTCTGTCTCTTTCCTTATAATGATGATATCCTGTTAGTCTCAGAATCTCTTTCCAGTTTAAAAGTAGCAGCCCCACGCTCGTGGCTCATCTGACTGCTGGGGGATAACTAGTGAATACAGACAAAACACAAGGACCTGGATTATCTATCATATACTTGAGTGTTATCTGGTTGAGTGAGACTCATATACTCCCGGCCCCGCCACCCCTAAACAATTAGCAGACACAGGCTTTAGGGATATTAACTCAGGGACAGGCTTGTGAATTGGGCGTGGCCGGTTACTCAGAAGGTTTTGCCTGGGGCCTGTGATAACAGCAAAATAGTAAGCGTATCCTTGCGTTTCTGGCCCCAGCTATGGAAGGGGGCGGAGCAACGATACGGTGTGATGGAACACCAGCTGTATGCTTCGACAATGCATTGCAACAGGTGGGAGACCTTACAAAAGACCCACCTGAGTCATGGAGCAACGTAAAAAACATGGGCGACATACGGGACGCCCACCCGGCCCATGGACATCAGTAGCAACAAAGGAACCCACTGTACTGGCCATGAAGTTCAGGAATGGGCCGATAAAATAACAAACACTGACATTTCCACCTGCCTCACAAACCCCACTGCTGCTGGGCTAATGGAAGGGATGAATGGACTACTTAGCAACAATTGAGATGGAAACCCGTTCTCTCCTCTGGACCAGAGGCTAACTCAAGCCATCTGAACTATGACTGAACATCCCAGGAGCAACTGTCCTAGTGCCTACATCATGTTCATCCAGCGGCAACTGATCACCACCATCCAAGTTCAACTGCTGACCACCGAAGAACTGTTGCCAACTATCCGTCAGGACAATGACTCACTTCTGGCCCTGCCTCAGGATCTACACCCAGGGGAGCACACTATGAAATGGCCCTGTGACTGGCAGGTAAGTCCCTGGTGGTTTGGGTTTGCCGCCCCACGAGGAACAGGATTAGAAAATGACCCCACCTGTCTTCTACCAGGCCCCACCTAAGACTACTAAGGTAATTAATCAGGGCCCCTACTGGAGAAAGGGCCATTATGTTAACCCTGTGGTCTGTTCTTCCCCCACCTCTCCAGTATTTGGCCCCAGCTGAGGAGACCTGAATGGTCATGATCTTCCTATATCGTCTTACATATTGTCCGTTGTCTGAGCCAAGGGAATCTGTTCACAGACTGGGCGACAGTGGTGGCCTCACTGAGAAATCAGTCTGATTGCTGGGTCTACAGTGAGATGCCGTTGTCATACTCCTCTGGACTCCCATGAAAAATTGACCCGATAAGCGCCTGGCTTACTCTTTTTTTAAAATTTTTATTGGAGTATCGTTGCTTTACAATGTTGTGTTAGTTTCTGCTGTACCGCGAAGTGAATCAGCTATACGTATACATATATCCCCTCTGTTTTGGGTTTCCTTCCCATATAGGTCACCACAGAGCACTGAGTGCCCTGTGCTATACAGTAAGTAGTTCCCATTAGTTATCTATTTTATACATAGTAGGGTATATATGTCAACCCCAATCATCCAGTTCATCCCACCCACCCCACTTCCCCACTTGGTGTCCATACATTTGTTCTCTATGTTTGTGTCTTTATTTCTGCTTTGCAAATAGGTTTTTACCCTTGTTACTGTCTAGCTGCTGGTGTCTGTAGTGCAAGTGTGGTATCTGGTTGCAGTGCACCTCTACATGCCTGACCCCAGGGGTATCACAGAAAGGGGCAGACCAAGATTGTAAGGGCTGTGCAGGGTAAGTAGAGGGGCCTTCAAGGTGGCTTTTCTCTTGGTCTCTACATCTCCTGCTCGACCAGGCTCTGCTTCACTCACATGACTATGCAATCCTCTTAATCATAGGGCTTAATTAGTAACTGCCTACGTGCTTGCCCCCTGCCCCAGCTTCTGGTTTTCCTGGTAACTAACAAGCCAATCTGAGGTCATTTACCCCTATAAATGGTAACCTTCTTCTCCCCCAAGTAGCAAAGATTGCTGCCACATCCTGCCTGCTCTGTGCAGTACACCATTGGGTGTCTCTCCAAGACCTCTGCCTCTGATGCGGACAGGAAATCTTACAATAAACCATTGAAGTCCCCGTTGCTGTTTCCATTGATGTCTCTATTGCTATCACTGGGCTCTTTCTTGGTTTTGAGGCTGGGCAACTACAAGGCTTGCAGGCCTGCAGGGTGCAGCCCAACAGCTGTGCAGCATTAACCAGACCTCGCCAAGGGCAGAAACACCTGCTCAACCATAAAGATCAATTTCTTTTTCTGGCACTGGCCATGTACCTCCATAGAAGATAACATTCTTTTCCCAGTCCTGTAAGGGGTCACGATGACATACCACTCAACTTTTTATGTGCAGAACTTTATGTACAATGCCAATGCATCATCTCCTGTAAAGATAGTAATTGGTGTGGAAGGAACCAGGTCAGAGAACCTGGAGAAATATTGGGCTGCACCTAATGGAAGTTCTTAGATTAAATAATTACTTATGACCTTACTAATATTACTAGCTATATTACTGTATCCTGCCTATTTTACAAGATTATTGTTTCTTGCATTACCAAATGTGTGGCTGAGCCTCTGATAAAAATAATGATGACTAGCAACTTGAAACGACTGACCAAATAATACAGTTCTGTAAGATCAGTGATTGTAAGAGTGTAACTCTAGATATGGGAAGAAGCAACAAGAGGGAACCATTTCCTGGACCATAACAGACTAGTAAGACAGGCGGTCCAGAGGCTTTGGGCTACTGTTAACAGGGCCTAGTCCAGTAATAGCACATCGAGTGGGCTATCAACGAAATCCTCCCCTGATCTGGGAATGAGCATTCCTAGAGCTATGGGACCAAGTGGTCATGAAATGCCTCCCAAATCTTGGTCAAAATTATGTCCAAAAGGGGAGGGGATTGTAAAATAAAGAATGTTGCCCACCATCCTGTGCTATATGAATCAAGTCATCGGCCACTGCAGTTGCTGACCTACAATACGCCCTGAAAGGAAATCAGGGTGAAGGTCCGTATGAGGTTTCTGTGCTCTGGGAAAACTGGCAGAACTAGCCTGTAGTAGTTAGATATTTTCAGGAGAAAATTTTATGAACCCAGTTTCTTGTATCTTCCCATACATAGTGAGGCACTAAAAACCATTAACTAAGATACCTGTCCCTCGTGAATAGCAGTAACTTTCTACCCAGATGTGTGCTTAATTGCTCGCACCCCTTCACCAAAATCTCATATATACTGCCCTCCCCACTTACCTCTCCAGAATAGTTCTCGGAGCTTTCTAAAAGACTCTCCTGGATTATAATCCTCAGGTTGGCTTCATCAACCCTCACAATTGGCATAGGCCTCACTTAACAGAAAATGTTACATATGTAAACTTAGCAAACAGGTAATTTTGGAGGGGGAGAAGAGGTAGACTTATTCCATTATAAAGTAGGGGGGTCAAGCTCTTTTCTAAAAAATGTATTAAGGTCATTTAAGTAGCAAATGTCTGTGGTGACAATAGCATAGAAACAGTTTTGCAAAAATTCAACTTAATTCAATTTTCCAAAGGTGACAGCCCATAAGACCAAAGCCTAGGATGGTAATGGTTATAGGGTGAACATTTTGTATTAAGAGGACATCTTTCAAAAGTTGACATATTTGGTTGGTATTATTAACTCTTAAACTGACAATATACCTGATCACCTCAGCCAAAGTCAAAGGATAGCTATAAGGCACGGGGTGAAAATATGGCATGTGACCCTTCTACAGTTTGGCTTTTCTCCCCATCCACAAAAAACTACTATGTTATGATTGAAAACTATATGGGCAATGAACCTTTTTTTTTTATACCAAACTGTTAATTTAAGATGAATGCATTTAAAATAAAAAACTGGGAAACTGTTGCTGATTGCATAGAGGAGGAAATTTCACAGCTGATTCTTAGTTTTTTGTTAAGAAAGCAATGATTTTGCCAAGTTTCATAGTTCCAGCATCAGAACTCTGCTGCTGTTCCAAAAAATAAAAATAAATAACTAGTTAAATTAGTGTTTGGGGAAATGGATTAGAGTGTAATGTATGCAAGCAATTAAGCAACACAGACTTGATTCACTGTGATGTCTAAAATGGCATTTTAAAAAATGAAAGTAGCTAAATTTGGCCCTGATAAAATATATAGCAGCAATGGGTTAGGAATTTTGCAGTTTTGCCCAAAGAGTCCAATCAAACAACCCATATATTAGGTAGCTGTTAACATGCAGCTGAATTCAGCTGGCAGCTGAATTTTTTACATCAGTTTCCAAGGTTGCACAGTAATTACATCTACTGTGAGTCATTTTTGCAGCATATTTTATAAAACTTTTACAGGTTTGCTGGGAAGGAATTATTCAAAGTCACCTTTTATAGATTCTGCCATGAATATTAGACAGTTCTTTGAAAATGTTAGTGTTTACCACTTTCATTGCTTCTGGGTTAAGCCTAGTTGGCATTTGAGGGTTTAGTATAATATATGAGTGGAGCTTCCTTTTCTGCGTAGACCTGCTGTTCCCTAGCATTGCTAGTTTATGTTCCCACTGAGCTGCCACCAGAATAAAATAAATCCAGTTGCCTTTTGCTGCTCAAGGCCAACCTGGCAACCATGGAAAGAATTAGTTCCTCTGAGCACTTGTCCTAGGATGTCATTGGAAGGTGGTGATGTGCAGTTTCACGGTCAATACAGTCCACAAAGGGTTTGCTCATTTGAACGGCTGACTAATTTAGATTTAATATTTTGGTACTTGTTCTTTATTCTTGTTCGCAGTTATATCCAGTCAGTGCCCAGAGATGTATTGAAGACTGTGATTGGATAAATTACTTAGCATAACATTTAGATCCACTGCTTATTCAGTCAAATGTGCTTTAGTTTATTCTATTTGCATTAGTACATTTTCACACCTGAGTGAAAAGTCCTGGTTGTTTCTTCAAGTCAATATTTTAAACTTACTGTTTTATTTCGTGGATGGCATTGTATTCACTTTAGAATATAAAAACCTGGTAAGAAATATGAAGTTACATTTTGGAGATGGTGTGTGATCTTACTGGGAGGTGATATCAGTATTGGAATTTAGGATGGAGGAAGATAAATGGCAGGAAAGCTGGGGCTCTATGGAAAGCTAAAAGGCAAGAGGGAAGGAAGCAAACTGGTCTTCTCTGCTGGAGTCATTAGCAGCCTCAACAGAGTCTTCAGTAAAGCTCAAACGAGGTGTAACAACTCTAGTTCAAAAGATGTGGGAATGAGAAATTGCGGTTGCACAGTAGAACCAACCTCTTTCACTCTGCTGCTCACTCAAGGATCCAAAAAGCACATGTGATTTTGTTTTCTATACTTACTTTCTCACGTTTTTTGTGAGCATAACCATGCTCTGCTGATACCTCTACCTTTGCCACTCTGAATCTTCTTGTCTTACAAAGAACTAGTCCTGGCTATTGTGCCATTTGTATTTTTTTCTTCTCATTCAAAGAACACATTTTTGAAAATAGATGTCAAACCTTAAAATTTGTAATTAGCAATGTCAGTATCTTTGGAAACACATTTGAAAACTTCATTCATTCAACACATCTATTGAATGTCTGCTCTTTACTGGATGCTCTTCTAGGCACTGGGGATTCGGTGATAAACAAGACAAAGATCTTGCCCTCATGGAGCTTACCTTGGTGAAGAGAAAGTTGATAAAGATATTATTATAAAAGTGCAATGGAGATAAGTAGAGCAGAGAAAGGGAGAGAGAAAGACAGGGGAGTGTCTATTTTAGATTCAACGCTCAAGAGAAACCTTTGTGAAAGGTGCCATTTGAACAGAGACCTAAAAGAAGTGAGAGCATGAGTGTTGCAAAGCTCTGAGAGAAGAGCGAGTCAGAAGGAATAAAGAGCTCCTGCAAAGGTCCCAAGGCAAGAACAAGACTGGCATATTTAGAAGCAGCAAATGTAGCAAGAGCTAAGCAAATAAAAAATTAGAAGGAAATAAGGATGGAGAGAAAAACAGTGGTCAGATAATGGAGGACCTTCGAGGTCACACTTTGGTATGATTTTAAAATCCAACAGGTAGGTTGGATTTCATTCTGAACATCCTAAGATACCACAGAAGTTTTCAGGCAGAAGTAACACTTTCTGATTTATCCTTTCTAAAAAATACCTCTGCCTGCTGTGTGGAGAATATTGGATTGGTTTGGGGGATGGAGATATGAAAGAGTGGGAGCAGAAGACCCACGAGGAGACTTTGCAATAGTTTATGGTAAAGATGTAAGTATCTTGGGCTAGGTTGGTAGCAGTTGAGGTGGTAAGAAATGGTCAAGATTCAGGATTTTTTTTTTTTTTTTTTTTTTTTTTTTTGCGGTACGCGGGCATCTCACTGCTGTGGCGTCTCCCGTTGCGCAGCACAGGCTCCGGACACTGCTGTGGCGTCTCCCGTTGCGCAGCACAGGCTCCGGACACGCAGGCTCAGCGGTCATGGCTCACAGGCCCAGCCGCTCCGCGGCATGTGGGATCTTCCCGGACCAGGGCACGAACCCGTGTCCCCTGCCTGCATGGCAGGCGGACTCTCAACCACTGCGCCACCAGGGAAGCCCCAGGATATGTTTTGAAGGGAGACCTGATAGGATTTGTTGGTGAGTTTGGATGAGGAATGTGTGGTGGCAGGTAAAGAGTCAAGGATGCCTCCTGGCTCTCTGGCCTAAGCAAGTGGATACATACTGGTGCTGCTTATCAAATTGGGATAGCCTGGGGAGGAGCAGGTTAGAAGGCAAAGGGAAATGTGTTAATCAGCACAGACTTCCATAACCAGATACTATATACTGAGCTTAAACAACAGAAAATTATTTCTCATGTTTCTAGAGACTGGAAAGTCTGAGATCAAGGTGCTGTCACTTTGGTTTCTGGGAAGAGATCTCTTCCTGGCTGATAGATGGCCACTTTCTCATTGTGTTCTCTCATGGTAGAGAGAGAAAGTGCAACCTGTCTCATGTCTCTTCTTATAAGGGCACTAATCCCATCATGACAAGCCTCATGACCTCATTTAACCTTAATTAGCTCCAAAAAGCCCATCTCCAAATACCATCATCTTGGGGTTTAGGGCTTTGACATACTAATCTGGGTGAAAATTCAGTCCTTAACTGGGAGATACAGTTTTGGCCATTTTTCTGTCTTTACTGCAGATGCTGACATACATATCAACCATTTAAGTAAAAATGAGTAGGCAGGTACATGAGTATGAAACTTAGGGAGACTATGAGGCTGGAAATATAAATAAGGAAGGCATCAGCATTTAGATTTTAAACCACAAAAGGGATGAAACATCTAGGGAGTTGAAAGCAAAGGAAAAATGTTAAGAACTAAGGCTCCTTTTGGAGGTGAAAGAGTTGTAGGATTCAGCAAAGGAGACTAAAAAGGAGTGGTCTCTCTGAGGTAACAGGAATGCTAGCAATGCATGGTATCTCAGAAACCAAAGAAAGAAGAATGTGTTTCAAGAGAGACAGCTTAACTTTGTCAAATTCTGTTGATAAGTCCAGTAAGATGAGAACTAAGAACTGACCATTGAATTTAGCTAGAAGGCGAGTGCTGGGGATCCTGATAAGAATGCTTTCTGTGAAGCAGCAAGTAAAAAAGGCTGAATGGAGTGGGTTGAGGAGAAAAGGACGTGAAGCGATGGATATGGAGAGTATAGACACAGAAGGCTTTTGAAGATTTTACTGCAAGGGAAAGCGAAGAAATGGGACAATATTTAGAGGTGATGTGAGGCCTAAAGAGAAGTACTTTTTTTTTTAGCGGGAGCTATTACAGTCTGTATTTATGCTGATCCGGAATAATCCAGTAGAAAAGCAGAAATTTAGGTACAAGAGAAAGGTAGGATAATTGTTAGGAGTGAAGATAATTGTTAGGAGTGAAGTCCTAGAATGGTCCAGAGGGAATGTGATCCTTGTACAAATGGAGGGGTCAGCCTTAAATAGGAACATGGTCCCCCAGTGTAAAGGAAGAAAAGGTGGGGTATATGGAGGCAGATTTGATAGTGAGAAGATGAAGTAATTCTCTTATTTCTCAATGTTGAATTGAAATAACTGGTAAGATCACTAGCTGAGAGTGAGGAGGAGAGACAAGTGTTAGAAGTTGGAGGAAAAAGGAAAGAGTGTGGGTGTGAAACTTAGTTTAGAAAATAGAAGAATAAATTGACCAGGTAAATGTAATAGGATTATTGAAGGCCCATTTAAAACCAGTGAATGTAAATCTAAGATGAGACCAATGAGAATTTCTCTATTTAAAATAAGGTTACCTGTGTTTTTTCCTAACCACCTTTGCTGTTTGGTGCAGGCAGGAGTAGGTAGAATGTTGGGTTTTAAGAGAATTAAGGTTTTGCCAGGTGGGTAAGATAGAAGAGAGGATGGATTTTTTTTTTAATCTTTTCTAGTTGTCTTTTGCTAAAACCAATTTTCCTAACTAAAACCCATGGGGTATGCTGGTATGTAGGCATTCAATTTTTTCTTAGTCGTGCCATTACTAAAAAACTGAAAAACAGCTTTCCCAACATAAGCACTATAACTTTTTCTCTCTCTCACTTATTTAATTCAAGTTGAGGACTCTATTTTTTAAATTCTTTTTACCAGTTTTTCTGGTAATACATAACAGTATAAGCTGTAGAGAAATAATTATGGATGTTATTAACATTGGTACTTTTGAGTTTCAAAACAACTGGTTATGAGAATGTTCAGAAAAATATGCTATCCATCAAGGAGGTTTATTTAAAATTATTCAGATTACACTAAGTGAATGCATGTAACTCCATAATTCCATGAAAACCATAGTGGATTTAGTTTCATTGAGCACCATGATGAAGGTAGCAATTCAAAACTGATCAAGCAACTTCTGGGGGTGGCAGGGGAGATGGCCATGTAGCCCAACCAAGATATAAAAGCAGAGATCTTCGTTCATTTAAAATGTAGCCTTTTGGTCTCACCTCTTTTTTTTTTTTTTTCCATTTCTGCCCTTCCATCCCTTCTAGAGAGGGGCCAGCATGCACACTGGGCACATAAAAAGAAATTGGACACTACAGAAATACAAAAGACAGGAAGTTGTCACAGTTGGAGCCCAGGCAATGGCAGATATGTCCTCCCCTTCCTGCCTGTTGAAATGTGGTGGTATTTTAGTATTATATAGGGATCCTAAGAAAGTGAAGTTTTTTTTAATAGGAAAAGCCAAAGAGATTATAAATCTAGAATACTTTGATAAAGAGTTTTTTGTTGGATAGATTTTGGGTCCTGTTAGTAAATGCCTTTGACTTTCGATTGCTATAGCTTCATGTCCAGGCCTAAAATTCAGAAAACTGGCTTGCTCTAGGCTGTTAGCTTAAGAAGGCGTGTGAAGAAGAAAACTTCAATTCCTTTCTTCGTTGTCCAACTAATTTATCAAAAGCAGGAATGACAGTTACAATTCAGATGGATACCTTATTCAGAATTAAAAAGTGGGCATCCAATAGAAGCAGCTATTCTGTATGTCTCTCATTATTAACTTGATTATGCCTGCATAGGAGCGTAAGACCAAGAATGAACCTCAACACCAGGCATAGTGGAGAGGATTGAAAAAAGAGCCAGGAAATAAGGGAAAGGAGTATTAAACAGTCTCTAAGAACTTCTGTTTTAATAGTCTCAGGTAAACTCGTCTGCTTATTTATTATCAGTGATTCTTAACTTCTGGGGGGTAGGGGTGGTGGTGGATTCCTTTGAGAATCTAATAAAGGCTATAGTCCAAACACATATGCAACCCCAAAATTGTATACATATATATAAAGTTTAGAAAACAATGTCAAAAGTTCATGAACCCAAGAGTAGGGATACCTGCATTATACGATCTTAAAAATGCAAGCAGCAAATAAGTTATTTATGATGTGATGTTCTGAATATGATGTGTGGGTGTAATGATATCTTGGGTGCATTTTTTTTTGTGAATCACTTTTATTTTCTTCATTAATTTGAAAGATATGCTGAAACAGAAAAGTTAGCACAACCACTAACTGAAAGGTCTATAGAATGTAAAAGAAATACCATCAGAAACATTCCCGGATATTCTTAAGGCCTAACAATCTGTATTTACCCTTCTCAGCCTCAGTCCCATTTCATGCTATAGAAACTGCTTTTCTGAAATAGATTGGATCTTGATTACCAGAATTATTACACAGTCGACAAACTCAAAATTATAGCAGTGTTGTCAAGTGCTTCAGAAGGTAATGTTTTTTAAATTTCCAAAATATAGTTAAAAGAAGCATTTTCTCCAGTGGGATGTACCTATTCAGGTTCTGTAAACTGGCTATAATTTCTAAGCTGTGATGCTCAGAAAGTTCTCTGTGATGGACATCTCCCTCATAAATGTTTAGGTTAACACCTACTTTCAACATAGAGCACCTGCAAACTGTATTTCTCTATTCATGGCCCAGCGGGGCTTTCCTGTGCATCAGACTTCAAATAGCAATAGGATTGCTGGGGTAAAGGGAGAAGTGAATAATCAGAGGAAGGCAGGTAATCCATGTCTCCAAATCAAAACAAAAGTAAAAGCAGCTTTTCTCAAATAGCTTGAGTGAATTTGCATTCCCTGGTCTTTATGGCCACCTTTTGGTCCCCATTCCCTCCTGTACCCCTTTCTCCAGAGCCTCACACACATGCATGTAGAAAGTTCAGTAATGCTGTTTTAACCTTAAACTAAAAAGAAGGTATTATTACAATGCTTTTCTCACATATCATGCTACTTAATAAGAGGATTTAAATGTTAACATTCCAGATGTTTAAAAAAGGAAATTTAGTTTATGAATTCCAAATCAATTTGGGTTTTTAATTGTCAAAAAATCTTGATATAGGCCATGTATTTCATATTTAATATGAGAAAAAACGTAATGATTTCCTTAAATATGGGCTGGGTTTCTGTAAGAGAGAATCCAAGAGTCATTAAGTATTCAGGATTCCCTTAACTTCTCAAATGTTGAATCTCAACATGAGATGAATCTCAACAAAGATGAAAGAAGATAAAGACATTTAAATGTTATCTGTGGAGGGGACCTTGGTCAGACACCAAGTTTGCTCCAGATCTTTAGAAAAGATAGGTGATTCTGGAATATAATAATTTTCAAGATAAGTTTTATTTAAAATACTTCAAACTATGCCCAGAAAATATAAACATTTAAAAATTGGTACACGTTTATTTTCAGTGAAACAAATATATGATTCAAAGTAATAATAGTAGCATCTCATAAAATAGTGCCCTAATCATGGAAGAACACATGATTCAAACAAGATGAAACTTCATCTGTGATTACCTTTTTCATAAATGTGACCCAGTCTCCCTCAAACTGAGTGTCACTTTTACATGTACATTCAAACATGATAAATGTCATCTTGGCATGTGTTTCACATAAGGATGGCCAAGCCCTTGGCTAACACAATGCAGGCCTGGAGATGTGTAGTCTCCCTTTGCCCTTTACCCTGGGGATTCATGGACCAAGACAGGGAAATGTGGTAGAAAGAGCAGTGGACCCAGAGTTGAAAGACCCCATCCCATCTCAGCACTTTCCAACCATGGGAAAGTAGATGAAACCCATAATTTCTCAGTTTCAATCTGCTTCTCTATAAAATGGAGGGCAGTTACGCCTGCCTGCCTCATAGAGTTGTTATGAGAATCAAATGAGATAATGTAAGCGAACATATTTCAAAAAACCACACTACACACAACAAGGTAAAGGAAATCTGGATTCAAACTTTTATAGTTCTCTGGCTCTTATTTGAGTTACGAGGAGTTTCATAAGTCCAGTCTTTTTTATGGTTAGCTCTAACACTTTATAATGATGCAAAAAAGGGTTGAGAATGTGTGCTACAATCATGCAGGAAAAGAGTTGGTACCTCTTTTCCACCTCAATTAACCTCTGCTGAAGGTCACAGACAGACCAGAGCTAAAGGTCCATTTTCCTTTTTGATCTTGTCATGCCTTCAAATGTAAAGGGAAGAAGTAGCTGTTGTAGAATATTCAGTTTTCTTAAATACTCTGAGGAGAAAGGAACATTTTCCTCACGTGGCTCCTTTATGCACATTTTTCTTAAATGAACAGATTTTTTTCTGCTATCTTCTTTGCCTCTTTGTCTCAATCGAACTTGTGAGTGCCTGACTATAGTCATCAATAATATTGTGATATTTCTGAGTGATATCTTGCAGCAGTGAAGGGCCAATGTGTCTCCAGGGCCTCATAGGTTTGATGATGTTAAGGCTACTGTAAGAAGAAGGAACTTACCACTATAATAATCCTAATTTCATAACAGTTCAGGCAATTTGTCTTACTGGTATTCCTTTAAGTCATAGTCAAAATGTAAAAGTGCAGCACTTTAAAAGGTATATGTTATTTCACAGTGCGTTAACATTTGTCACGGAGAGATAACTTTTCTATTTATACACAACAGGTACTGTTTGAACACCTACTATGTGCTTGACAGTATGCTGAGAACAGTGAAATAAGAGTAATGGTAACAATATTAAGCATTAGTTGAGAGCCTGCTATGTGCCAGATATAGGGCTACAAGCTTTATATGAATGATCTCATTTAAGCCTCACAAGTTAAGTATTCTTGGCCCCATTTACCAGTTGAAGAAATGAGACTTATCAAAGTTAAGAAACTTGTGCAAGCTCACCATTCAACAGGCATTGACTGATTGTGCAAGTCAGATATCAGCTGCACCTTCCTTCCTCTAGAGATATAGGTGAGACTGTCGTGAACCACTCAATTATGCAGCTTTTGAATCCCAGTGTCTTCCCAAACTTCCTGCTAATTCCCCTGTCTCCCTTTGTCTCTTGGGCTCTAGCTATGCCTCACCCCCATTAGGAAACTCCATCCTTTGCAGATTTTCACAACAAATCCCCTGCCAAGTATTCGTGTCATTTGCTGACTTTTGGTAGGTTTTGAGGACCCTTCTGAAGGGCTCACGTTACTCATAATCTTCCATTCATTCATTCTCTCTCTTCCATCTTTTCCTCCAGGACTGCCCAAATTCTTCTTTCTTTCAGAGAGCTCTTTCAGTCTCCACAATTTCTGGGTCAAACTTACATTCTAAACCCACTATGATGCTCTGCAGAACCAGAGGTCTTCCATTTCACAAGCTCTAGACTTCTTCAGAAAGATGTAATTACACAAACAATGTGGATTCCTGACATAAATTCCTATTGGGTATTAACCATGAGAAATAGTTACATACAAATACCTGTTATACATTTATTTTTTTAGTTCAACAACATTACTAAATAAGACAGGGCCCAATTCTGATTCTCAGATAATAAACTTTAAATTTAAAAATTGGGAGGAAGGGGAAGAATAATATATCAAAAGCCCATGTACCCTCTACCCTTTCCTCTTTTTAAATGTATGTCCTTCAGGTCCATTATGGCAGTAGTTAGCACATTATTTTCCTGTAAAGGGACAAATAGTAAATATTTTTTCACTTTCAGGCCACAGTCTCAGTTGCAACAACTTACCCTTCTTTCCTACAAAGGCAGCAGCCATAGACAGCACATTAACAGATGGACAGGCTTGTGTGTGGATAAAACTTTGCTTATGAACACTGAAATTTGAATGTCACATAATCTTCACATGTCATTAAATATTCTTCTTTTGGTTTTCTCCAACCATGTGAAACATCAATTTTTTTAATATAAAATTTTATATTTAGATGTAAAATTTAAATAAAAAGCCATTTTAGCTTCATACCAAAACATGACCATGAGGACTGTAGTTTACCAACCCCTATATCATATCTTTTATAGTTGTGAAAAGAGCATACTAACCATTGTTACATTTTTTTCTGCCCTGCCCTAGCTAAATCTCAGAAGAGTTAATATACATTCTAGAAAAAAATGATACTCTTCCCACTAAGTACAATAAGCCCATCATTTCTTACCCCTTCCTCTCATCTCAAAAGTTCAATGTAATAATTTTTCTCAAGAAATAGATTTTGGAGTAATGAGTTAAGATGGGTGTACTCTTATTTGGGCTAGTATTTCCTAAAGTGTATATCATAGAACTCAAACTCCCCTAGATTTCAATGTGTTAGAAAAAAAAGAGTGGACAGGGAGATGCTATGGTATTTACCATTTAAGTTAAGTAAATGCTCACAGGAGTAAAGCTAAACATGTTTTCTTTTTACAGACCCTTAAGTTTTTCAGAGCTTTTAATATTAATTGTAACTAATGTCAATTATGACTCTTCAAGAGGATGATATATTCAGTGATTCCTGTCTACTAGCCATAGAACTCTTCTTTCTTGAAGCATTTCAAGGAACTAATAGTCTCACATCTAGAGGTCTGCTACTCAAAATGTAGTCCCTGGACCAGCAGCACCAGGTGTACCTGGGAACTTGTTAAAAGTACTCACAGGCCACACCCCAGATCAGAATCTTCTGAATCAGAATCTTCATTTTAATATAACACACAGGTGTTTTGAATGTACATTAAATTTTTTAAACAATGCTATAGACCATAGTTTTGTAAATAATACTTTAAGCTAAAATAATAGCATAGATCCAGAAGCTAAAATAAATTACAACAAGAATTACTAGAAATTTTGGCTACTATGAACTTAAAATCCACTTCCATGGGTTAAAGTTCAGTACCTCGGACTTGTTACTTACATTTTTTACTTCTTCCTTTCTCATCATATTCTGATGTTTGCTTTTATTTCTCTTTTGTTTTTGTGGGGTTGGGAGAACAGGAGAGAGACAAGGCAATTGAAAACTACAACTTAACAAAAGATACAATAATTGACTCCATGTTCTGAATGTCTTCAAAGCCTTAAACAAAAATCATCATCGTGGAGCTAGAAATGTAGAATAGAAATAGCCTCTATTTTTGTTTCTGATTCTTAATAGAAACACTAATCATCATCATCTTTCAATATATCCACAGTTCTCTCAAGGAGCATCTGAATCTTTATTATTTCTATTACTTTGAGTGAATACAATGATTTTCCAGGTAAAAGTCCTAACACATGTTCTTCACCACAAGCCTGCGTATGTAGGTAGGAGTAACAGCTAAATCTGACTGATGTTTACTGCAAGTAGATTTCTAATGGCCTTGTATAAAATTTACAGCACAAACTCTGCCTTCCAGACATGTATCTTTTTAAAACCCCCGTGATCCATGGGTAAATAGTTTTCTTATATTTGTTAAGTGCTTGTTATGAATAACAGCTGTGAAGTTGTTCTGTACTTCACTATTGGCACATACTGTTTGGAAATCAAATGAGGCTCTTAAATGGGTTCATATAAATTTTCATTGTGTACCACTAGTTCACATAGCTAAGGAACTTCTCTGTTGCTATTCTCAAGCCCCCCTTTTGTTGTTACTGTTATTAAGTTGTACCATATGATAAGAAATATGTTCCTGATTTTATTCTCCAGTTACAGCCAGCTCTGGATCTGTTATTCTCTCTCTCCCTCTCCCTCTCTCTCTCTCTCTCTCTCTCTCTCTCTCTCCCTCTCACACACACACACACACACACACACACACACACACCTCAGAAAGAGTAATCTGATTTTAAAAGGTGGAAATGAGGCACAATTGAAAATAACATTCACATTGTCTCTATTTGCAAAAATCTTTCCAGTTTCCAATTTCTTGGTCCCTTTTGTAAAGTGATTCAGCATATAAGATTAAAAAGTCAGAAGACTCCCAGAGGACTGGATCCGCATTGTCCTCAGAGAAAGCCATTGAGAGTATTCTGCATTAAAGAGATACGTGGGCCATGGAGCAGAACAAGCATCTGGGTCACATATGTAGCTAACATGGATGGATATATGTAATAAAAATATTTCTGCACTCACTGTGCGGTAGTGGCACCAAAAAAACCCTAACTCCAGCAATAATTCTTCAACACAACTCTAATGCAATGATAGCCTGTGAACAGTTGACCCTAGCTGTGCTCTCCTGCAGGATACTAAAGTGAGGCTTTCAGTTGTTATAAAACTCATGTGCTCAAATGTATCAGCCTAAGATTCCTGTAAAACTGAAACCTTTGGATCATATTTGATGATTCCAAAATAGTCAATAACTAGTTATTCAAGTATTAGGTAACAAACTTGTATTAGACCACAAGTTCTTAAAGGGCTAACATGTGACCTATGTTGACTTTTTAATTCAATTTATTTAAACCAAAAACAGTTCACCCATTTCTCCCACCCTCCATTCCCCACCTCTGGCAACCGCCAATCTGTTCTCTGTATCTATGACCTTCATCTATATAAATACATATTTTAGATTCCAGGTGTAAGGGAGATCATACAGCATTTGTCTTTTTCTTAGCATAATGCCCTAAAGGTCCATACATGTTGTCACAAATGCAAGATTTTATTCTTTTTATGGCTGAGTAATATTCCATTGTGTGTATATACCACAATATCTTTATTCATTTATCCATATTTGGACACTGAAGTTCCTTCCATATATTGGCTATTGTAAATTATGCTGCAGTGAACATAGGAGTGCATATATCTTTTCAAGTTAGTGCTTTTGTTTTCTTCAAATAAATACTGAGACATGGAAATACTGGATCATATGGTAGTTTTATTCCTTATTTTTTGAGTAACCACCATACTGTTTTGGATAGAACCTGTTCCAATTTACATTCCCACCAACACTGCACAAGTGTTCACCTTTCTCCATATCCTCACCAACACTCGTAATGGCTAGTATTTTTTTTTTTTTTTCGGTACACGGGCCTCTCACTGTTGTGGCCTCTCCTGTTGCGGAGCACAGGCTCCGGATGCGCAGGCTCAGTGGCCATGGCTCAGCCGCTCCACGGCATGTGGGATCTTCCTGGACCGGGGCACGAACCTGCCTCCCCTGCATCGGCAGGCGGACTCTCAACCACTGCACCACCAGGGAAGCCCTGTAATGGCTAGTATTTTTGATAATAGCCGTTCTAACGGGTGTGAGCTGATATCTCATTGTGGTTTTGATTTGCATTTCCCTGATGATTAATGATGTAGAGCATTCCTTTCATGTACCTCTTGGCCATCTGTTTATCTTCTTTGGAAAAATGTCTGTTCAGATCTTCTGCCCATTTTTTAATTAGATTGTTTGTTTTTTTGCTTTTGAGTCGTATGAATTCTTTGCATATTTTGGATATTAGCCCCTTATCAGCTATATGATTTGAAAATATTTTCTCCAATTCAGTAGGTTGCCTTTTCATTTTATTGATGGTTTCCTTTGCTGTGTAGAAGCTTTTGAGTTTGATGTAGTCCCACTCATCTAATTTGATATTGTTGCTTTTGCTTTTGGTGTCAGATTAAAAAGATCATTGCAAAACCTACGTCAAGGAGCTTACCACCTATGTTTTCTTCTAAGAGTTTTGTGGCTTCAGGTCTTAATTCATTTGAAGTTAATTTTTGTGTATGGTGTAAGACAGTGGTACAGTTTGATTTTTGCATGTGACTGTCCAATTTTCCCAGCATCATTTATTGAAGAGACTGTCCTTACCCTTGTGTATTCTTGCCTCCTTTGTCATAAATTGACCGTTTTTGTGTGGGTTTATTTCTGGGCTCTCTATTCTGTTCCATTGATCTATGTGTCTGTTTTTATGCCAATACCATACTGATTTCATTACTGTAGCTTTGAAATATAGTTTGAAATCAGGGCATGTGATGCTTTCACCTTTGTTCTTCTTTCTCAAGATTGCTTTGGTTATTTGGGGTATTTTATGGTTCCATACAAATTTTAGGATTTTGTTCTATTTATGTGAAAAATACCATTGGAATTTTGATAGGGATTGCATTGACTCTAGACTGTTTGCAGTAGTATGGCCATTTTAACAATATGGATTATTCCAATCCATGAGCAGTGAATACCTTTCCATTTATTTGTGTCTTCTTCAATAACTTTCATTAACCTTGTAGTTTTCAATATACAGGTATCTTACCTTCTTGGTTAAATTCATCCCGAGGTATTTTATTCTTTTTGTTACAATTGTAAATGGGATTTTTCCTGAACTTCTCTTTCTGATAGTTCATTATTAGTGCATAGAAACACAACAGATTTTTGTGTATTGATTTTTTGTATCCTGCACCTTTAGTGAATTCATTTATTCTAACAGTTTTTTGATGGAGTCTTTAGGGTTTTCTATATATAATATCATGTCATATGTAAGTAGTGACAGTTTTTTGTTTTTCTTTTCTCTTTCTAATTTGGATGCCTTTTATTACTTTTCTTGCCTGGTTGCTCTAGCTAGGACTTCCAGTGCTATGTTGAAGAAGAGTGGTGAGAATATTCACCCCTTTCTTTTTCCTGATCTTAGTGGAAGAGCTTTCAGCTTTTCACCATTGAGTATGATGTTAACTGTGGCCTTGTCATATATAACCTTTATTATGTTGAAGTACATTCCCTCTATACTTTCTTTGTTGGGATTTTAAATCATAAATCGATGTTGAATTTTGTCAAGTGCTTTTACACTTATACATCTGTTGAGGTGATGTATAATTGTCTTTCATTTTGTCAATGTGGTGTATCACATTGATTTGTGTATGATGAACCATTCTTGCATTTCTGGAGTAAATCCCACTTGATCGTGGTTTATGATCCTTTTTTAATGTTTATTATCGAATTCAGTTTGCTTAATACTTTGTTGAGGTTTTTTGTATCTATGTTCATCAGTGATATTGGCTTGTAATTTTCTTTCCTTGTGGCATCCTTGTCTGGTTTTGGTAATCAGGGTAATTTTGGCTTTGTAAAAAGAAGTGTGGAAGACTTCTCTCATTTTCTGTTTTTTGTAAGAGTTTGGTGTTAATTCTTTCTTGAATGTTTGGTAGAATTCACCAGTGAAGCCGTCTGGTTCTAGACTTTTGTTTGTGAGAGATTTTTGATTACTAATTCAATTACCTTGCTAAAAATTGGTCTGTTCAGATTTTATGTTGCATCATGATTCAGTCTTGGTAAGTTGCATGTTTCTAGCAATGTATCCATTTCTTCTAGGTTGTCCAATTTATTAGCATATAGGTGTTCATAGTAGTCTCTTATGACCCTTTGTATTTCAGTAGTATCAGTTGTAATGTCTCCTCTTTCATTTCTGATTTCATTTATTTGAGTCCTCTCTCTTCTTTTCTTGATGATTCTAGCTACAGGTTGTAAATTTATCTTTTCAAAGAACCAGCTCTTAGTTTCATTGATCTTTTCTATTGTCTTTTTAGTCTCTATTTCACTTATTTCTGCTCTAATCTTTGTTGTTTCACTTCCTTCTAACTTTGGGCTTTGATTTTCTTCTTTTTCTAGTTCCTTGAGGTGTAAAGTTAGGTTGTTTATTTGAGACTTTTCTTTTTTCTTGAGGTGGGCATATATCACTATGAACTTCCCTCTTAAGAACTACTTTTACTGCATCCCATATATTTTGATATGTTGCATTTCCATTTTTATTTGTCTCAAGTTTTTTCATTTCTCTTTTGATTTCATCTTTGACACATTCGTATTCAGACACGTGTTATTTAATCTCCACATATTTGTAAATTTTCCATTTTTTTTCATGTAATTAATTTCTATTTTCATATTATTGTGGTCAGAAAAGGTGCTTAATATGATTTCAGTGCTCTTAAATTTATGAAGATTTGTTTTGTGGCCTAACATATGATCTACCTTGGAAAATGTTTATGTGCACTTCAGAAGAAAGTGTATTCTGTTGCTTTTGGATGGAATGTTCAGTAAATATCTGTTAACTCCATCTGGTCTAATGTGTAGCTTCATGCCCATGTTCCCTTATTGATTTTCTTTCTGATGATCTATCCATAGATGTAAGTGGGTTATTAGAGTCCCCTCCTATTATTGTATTGCTATTTCTCCCTTTAGGCCTGTTAAAATTTGCTCTATATATTTAGATGCACCTATGTTGGGTACATAAATATTTACAAATAAAACTTCTTGCTAATTGACCCCTTTATCATTATGTAATGCCCTTATTTGTCTTTTATTACAGTCCTTGTTTTAAAGTCTATTTTGTCTGATATAAGTATCAGCTTTTTTTGGTTTCCATTTGCATGGAATATCTTTTTCCATCTCTTCACTTTCCATCTGTGTGTGTCCTTACATCTAAAGTGAGTCTGTATATGTATGCTGTAGGCAGCATAAAGATGGGTCTTGTTTTTATCCATTCAGCCAATCTGCCTTTTGACTGAATAATTTAGTCCATTTACATTTAAGGTAATTATTGATAGGTATGTGCTTATTGCCATATTATTAATTGTTTTCTGGCTCTTTTTATAGTTCCTCTCTATTTCTTCTTCACTTGCTCTTTGTGGTTTGACTTTCTCTAGTGGTATACTTATATTACTTTCCATTTATTTTTCATGTATCTGCTATAGGTTTTTGCTTTGTGGTTACCATGAGGCTTACATATAACAACGTTTATCTATAACAGCCTATTTTTTTTAACATCTTTATTGCAGTATAATTGCTTTACAATGCTGTGTTAGTTTCTGCTTTATAACAAAGTGAATCAGTTATACATATACATATGTTCCCATATCTCTTCCCTCTTGCATCTCCCTCCCTCCCACCCTCCCTATCCCACCCCTCCAGGCGGTCACAAAGAACCGAGGTGATCTCCCTGTGCTATGCGGCTGCTTCCCACTAGCTATCTACCTTACGTTTGGTAGTGTATATATGTCCATGCCTCTCTCTCACTTTGTTACAACTTAACCTTCCCCCTTCCCATACCCTCAAGTCCATTCTCTAGTAGGTCTGTGTCTTTATTCCTGTCTTACCCCTACGTTCTTCATGACATTTTTTTTTCTTAAATTCCATATATATGTGTTAGCATATGGTATTTGTCTTTCTCTTTCTGACTTACTTCACTCTGTAGGACAGAATCTAGGTCTATCCACCTCATTACAAATAGCTCAATTTCGTTTCTTTTTATGGCTAATATTCCATTGTATATATGTGCCACATCTTCTTTATCCATTCATCCGATGATGGACACTTAGGTTGTTTCCATCTTCGGGCTATTGTAAATAGAGCTGCAATGAACATTTTGGTACATGACTCTTTTTGAATTATGGTTTTCTCAGGGTATATGCCCAGTAGTGGGATTGCTGGGTCATATGGTAGTTCTATTTGTAGTTTTTTAAGGAACCTCCATACTGTTCTCCATAGTGGCTGTACCAATTCACATTCCCACCAATAGTGCAAGAGTGTTCCCTTTTCTCCACACCCTCTCCAGCATTTATTGTTTCTAGATTTTTTGATGATGGCCAGTCTGACTGGTGTGAGATGATATCTCATTGTAGTTTTGATTTGCATTTTTCTAATGATTAATGATGTTGAGCATTCTTTCATGTGTTTGTTGGCAGTCTGTATATCTTCTTTGGAGAAATGTCTATTTATGTCTTCTGCCCATTTTTGGATTGGGTTGTTTGTTTGTTTGTTATTGAGCTGCATTAGCTGCTTATAAATTTTTAGAGATTAATCCTTTGTCAGTTGCTTCATTTGCAAATATTTTCTCCCATTCTGAGGGTTGTCTTTTGATCTTGTTTATGGTTTCCTTTGCTGTATAACAGCCTATTTTAAATTGATGACAGCTGAAGTTTGATCCCATTGTAAAGCTCAACATCATTACTATCCCCCACAACATTTATGGTTTTGATGTCACATTTTACATCTTTTTATATTGTGTATCCCTTAACTAATTGTCATCATAGTTATTTTTTTACTACTTTTGTCTCTTAACCTTTATAATAGCTTTATAAGTGATTAATCCACTACCTTTACTATATATTTACCTTTCCAGTGAGATTTGTTATTGTGTTCTTGTTACTAATTAGTGCCCTTGCTTTTCAGTTTAAAGAAGTCCCTTTATAACACTTCTTGTAATGCTAGTTTATCGGTGATGAACTCAGTTAGCTCTTGCTTGTCTAGAAAACTTTATCTCTCTTTTACTTTGAATGATAACTTTGCCAGTTAGGATATTCTTGGTTGGAAGATGTTTTTTCTTTAAGCATTTTGAATATATCATGCTACTCCCTTCTGGCCTGCAAAGTTTCCTCTGAAAAATCTGCTGATAGACTTCTGTGGGGGTTCCGTTGTGTGTAATAAGTTGTTTTTCTCTTGCTGCTTGTAAGATTCTCACCTAATCTTTAAATTTTGACATTTTAATTATAATGTACCATGGCATGGGTCTCTTTTGGTTCCTCTTATTTGCACCCTCTGGACTTCCTGGATTTGTATATCAGTTTCCTTCCCCAGGTTAGGGAAGTTTTCAGCCATTATTTCTTCAAATAAGATTTATGCCCCTTTCTCTCTGTCTTCTCTTTCTGGGAGCCCTATTATGCAAATGTGAAACCATTTGATGTTATCCCATAAGTCCCTCAAGCTATCTTCCTTTCTTTTTTTATTCTCTTTTCTTTTTACTGCTCTGATTGGGTGAGTTCCACTGCCTTGTCTTCAAGTTGACTGATCGTTCCTCCGCTTCATCTCATCTGCTGTTGAACACTTGTAGTATATTTTTTTAGTTCAGTGTTTGTATTCTTCAGCTCTGTGACTTCTATTTGATACTTTCTTATATTTTCCATCTCTTTGTTGAAGTTCTCACTGTGTCCATCCATTCTTGTCCCCAGTTCATTGAGCATCTTTATGACCATTTCTTCAAATTCTTCATCAGGTAAATTATCTCCATTTCATTAAGGTTTTTTCTTAGGTTCTTGTTTTATTTGGAACATATTCCTCTGTTGCTTCATTTCATTTGACCCTCTGTGTTGATTTCTATATAGCAGATGAAACAACCACCTCTACCAGTCTTAAAGGAATGGCCTTGTGTAGGAGTTGAAGCTTGACATTGAGTCCTGCTTCAGGTCTTGGTTGTCTCTCAAACCTTTGTCTTTGTCCAAGCAGCCTACTACATGTTCAATAACTCCCAGAAGTTGAGGATGTGCCAGTACCTGTTGGTGCCCCAAAGGGGAGGATCTCAGCACCTAGATTCAGGCTGACTAAAAGCCAGACCCTTAGACATCAGATTTTATTTATTTTAATATCTTACTGGTGAGAGTGGGCACCCTTGTCTGGTTCCTGATCTTAGAGAAAATGGTTTCAGTTTTTCACCATTAAGAATGATGTTGGCTGTGGGTGTCATATATGGCTTTTATTATGTTGAGGTAGGTTCCCTCTGTGCCCACTTTCTGGAGAGTTTTTATCATAAACGGGTGTTGAATTTTGTCAAAAGCTTTTTCTGCATCTTTTGAGATTATCACATGGTTTTTATCCTTCAATTTGTTAATATGGTGTATCACATTGATTGATTTGCGTATATTGAAGAATCCTTGCATCCCTGGGATAAAACCCACTTGATCATGGTGTATGATCCTTTAATGTGCTGTTGGATTCTGTTTGCTAGTATTTTGTTGAGGATTTTTGCATCTATGTTCATCAGTGATATTGGCCTGTAATTTTCTTTATTTTGTGACATCTTTGTCTGGTTTTGGTATCAGGGTGTTGGTAGCCTCGTAGAATGAGTTTGGGAGTGTTCCTCCCTCTGCTATATTTTGGAAGAGTTTGAGAAGGATAGGTGTTAGCTCTTCTCTAAATGTTTGATAGAATTCACCTGTGAAGGCATCTGGTCCTGGGCTTTTGCTTGTTGGACGATTTTTAATCACAGTTTCAATTTCAGTGCTTGTGATTGGTCTATTCATATTTTCTATTTCTTCCTGGGTCTTGGAAGGTTGTACTTTTCTAAGAATTTGTCCATTTCTTCCAGGTTGTCCATTTTATTGGCATAGAGTTGCTTGTAGTCATCTCTCATGATCTTTTGTATTTCTGCAGTGTCAGTTGTTACTTCTCCTTTTTAATTTCTAATTCTATTGATTTGAGTCTTCTCCCTTTTTTTCTTGATGAGTCTGGCTAATGGTTTATCAATTTTGTTTATCATCTCAAAGAACCAGCTTTTAGTTGTATTCATCTTTGCTATCATTTCCTTTATTTCTTTTTCATTTATTTGTGACCTGATCTTTATGATTTCTTTCCTTCTGCTAACTTTGGGGTTCTTTTGTTCTTCTTTCTCTAATTGCACTAGGTGCAAGGTTAGGTTGTTTACTCGAGATATTTCCTGTTTCTTAAGGTAGGATTTTATTGCTATAAACTTCCCTCTTAAACTGCTTTTGCTGCATCCCCTAGATTTTGGATTATCGTGTTTCCATTTTCATTTGTTTCTGGGTATTTTTTGATTTACTCTTTGATTTCTTCTGTAATCACTTCGTTATTAAGTAGTGTATTGTTTAGCCTCCATGTGTTTGTATTTTTTATAGATCTTTTCCTGTAATTGATATCTAGTCTCATAGCGTTGTGGTCGGAAAAGATACTTGATACAATTTCAATTTTCTTAAATTTACCAAGGCTTGATTTGTGACCCCAGATATGATCTATCCTGGAGAATGTTCCATGAGCACTTGAGAAAAATGTGTATTCTGTTGTTTTTGGATGGAATGTCCTATAAATATCAATTAAGTCCATCTTGTTTAATGTATCATTCAAAGCTTGTGTTTCCTTATTTATTTTCATTTTGGGTGATCTGTCGATTGGTGAAAGTGGGGTGTTAAAGTCCCCTACTATGAATGTGTGACTGTGGATTTCCCCTTTTATGGCTGTTAGTATTTGCCTTATGTATTGAGGTGCTCCTGTGTTGGGTGCATAAATATTTACAATTGTTATATCTTCTTCTTGGATCAATTCCTTGATCATTATGTAGTGTCCTTCTTTGTCTCTTCTAATAGTCTTTATTTTAAAGTCTATTTTGTCAGATATGAGAATTGCTACTCCAGCTTTCTTTTGGTTTCCCTTTGCATGGAATATCTTTTTCCATCCTCTTACTTTCAGTCTGTATGTGTCTCTAGGTCTGAAGTGGGTCTCTTGGAGACAGCATATATATGAGTCTTGTTTTTGTATCCATTCAGCCAGTCTGTGTCTTTTGGTGGGAGCATTTAATCCATTTACATTTAAGGTAATTATTGATATGTATGTTCCTAGTCCCGTTTTCTTAATTGTTTTGGGTTTTTATTGTAGGTCTTTTCCTTGTCTTGTGTTTCTTGCCTAGAGAAGTTCCTTTAGCAATCGTTGTAAAGCTGGTTTGGTGGTGCTGAACTCTCTCAGCTTTTGCTTGTCTGTAAAGGTTTTAATTTCTCCATCAAATCTGAATGAGATCCTTGCTGGGTAGAGTAATCCTGGTTGCAAGTTTTTCTCCTTCATCACTTTAAATATGTCCTGCCACTCCCTTCTGGCTTGCAGACTTTCTGCTGAAAGATCAGCTGTTAACCTTATGGGGATTTCCTTGTGTGTTATTTGTTTTTCCCTTGCTGCTTTTAATATGCTTTCTTTGTACTTAATTTTTGACAGTTTGATTAATATGTGTCTTGGCGTATTTCTCCTTGGATTTATCCTGTATGGGACTCTGTGCTTCCTGGACTTGATTAACTATTTCCTTTGCCATATTAGGGAAGTTTTCAACTATAATCTCTTCAAGTATTTTCTCAGTCCCTTTCTTTTTCTCTTCTTCTTCTGGAACCCCTATAATTCGAATGTTAGTGCATTTAATGTTGTCCCAGAGGTCTCTGAGACTGTCCTCAGTTCTTTTCATTCTTTTTTCTTTATTCTGCTCTGCAGTAGTTATTTCCACTATTTTGTCTTCCAGGTCACTTATCCGTTCTTCTGCCTCAGTTATTCTGCTATCGATCCCAACTAGAGTATTTTAAATTTCATTTATTGTGTTCGTCGTTGCTTGTTTCATCTTTAGTTCTTGTAAGTCCTTGTTAAATGTTTCTTGCATTTTGTCTATTCTATTTCCAAGATTTTGGATCATCTTTACTATCATTATTCTGAATTCTTTTTCAGGTAGACTGCCTAATTCCTTTTCGTTAGGTTGGTGGGTTTTCATCTTGCTCCTTCATCTGCTGTGTGTTTTTCTGTCTTCTCATTTTGCTTATCTTAGTGTGTTTGGGGTCTCCTTTTTGCAGGCTGCAGGTTCATAATTCCTGTTGTTTTTGGTGTCTGTCTCCAGTGGCTAAGTTTGGTTCAGTGGGTTATGTAGGCTTCCTGGTGGAGGGGACTAGTGCCTGTGTTCTGGTGGATGAGGCTGGATCTTGTCTCTCTGGTGGGCAGGTCCACATCTGGTGGTGTGTTTTGCGGTGTCTGCAGACTTATTATGATTTTAGGCAGCCTCTCTGCTAATGGGTGGGGTTGTGTTCCTGTCTTGCTAGTTGTTTAGCATAGGATGTCCAGCACTGTAGCTTGCTGGTCGTTGAGTGAAGCTGGGTGCTGGCGTTGAGATGGAGATCTCTGGGAGATTTTCGCTGTTTGATATTATGTGGAGCTGGGAGGCCTCTTGTTGACCAGTGTCCTGAAGTTGGCTCTCCCACCTCAGAGGCACAGTGCTGACTCCTGGCTGTAGCACCAAGAGCCTTTCATCCACACGGCTCAGAATAAAAGGGAGAAAAAGTAGAAAGAAAGAAAAAAAAGAAAGAGGGTAAAATAAAATAAAGTTATTAAAAAAAAAAAACGGATAGAACCTTAGGAGAAATGGTGAAAGCAAAGCTATACAGACAAAATCTCACACAGAAGCATACACATACACACTCACGAAAAGAGGAAAAGGGGAAAAAATCATAAATCTTGCTCTCAATGTCCACCTCCTCAATTTGGGATGATTCATTGTCTATTCATGTATTCCACAGATGCAGGGTACATCAAGTTGATTGTGGAGCTTTAATCCACTGCTCCTGAGGCTGCTGGGAGGGATTTCCCTTTCTCTTCTTTGTTCTCACAGCTCCCAGGAGCTCAGCTTTAGATTTGGCCCCACCTCTGCATGTAGGTCGCAGGAGGGCGTCTGTTCTTCGGTCAGACAGGACAGGGTTAAAGGATCCGCTGATTCGGGGGCTCTGCCTCACTCAGGCCGAGGAGAGGGATGGGCACGTAGTGCGGGGTGAGCATGCAGTGGCAGAGGCCGGCATGGCGTTGCACCAGCCTGAGGCGCACCGTGTGTTCTCCTGGGAAGTTGTCCCTGGATCCCGGGACCCTGGCAGTGGCGGGCTGCGCAGGCTCCCCGGAAGGGGATGTGGATAGTGACCTGTGCTCGCACACAGGCTTCTTGGTGGCGGCAGCAGCAGCCTTAGTGTCTCATGCCTGTCTCTGGGGTCTGCACTTTTAGCCACGGCTTGCACCCGTCTCTGGAGGTCCTTTAAGCAGCGCTCTTAATCTCCTCTCCTTGCGCACCAGGAAACACAGAGGGAAGAAAAAGTCTCTTGCCTCTTTGGCAGGTCCAGACTTTTCCCCGGACTCCCTCCCGGCTAGCCGTGGTGCACTAACCCCCTGCACGCTGTGTTCATGCTGCCAACCCCAGTCCTCTCCTGGCGTTCCGATTGAAGCCCGAGCCTCAACTCCCAGCCCTGCCCGCCCCAACGGGTGAGCAGACAAGCCTCTCGGGCTGGTGAGTGCCGGTCGGCCCTGATCCTCTGTGCGGGAATCTCTCCGCTTTGCCCTCCAAACCCCTGTTGCTGTGCTCTCTTCCGCGGCCCCGAAGCTCCTCCCCTCTGCCACCCGCAGTCTCCGCCCGTGAAGGGGCTTCCTAGTGTGTGGAAACCTTTCCTCCTTCACAGCTCCCTCCCACTGGTGCAGGTCCCGTCCCTATTCTTTTGTCTCTGTTTATTTTTTCTTTTGCCCTACCCAGGTACATGGGGAGTTTCTTGCCTTTGGGGAGGTCTGAGGTCTTCTGCCAGCGTTCAGTAGGTGTTCTGTAGGAGTTGTTCCACGTGTAGATGTATTTCTGGTGTATCTGTGGGGAGGAAGGTGATCTCCGTGTCTTACTCTTCCGCCATCTTCCCAGGAGTCTCCAATATTTTACTTTTTTGTTACTTTTGTACTGTTTATTCCTAAATATTTTACGTTTTTGTTACTATTTTAATAAGTCTTTTCTTCAGTTTTATCTTCTAAATGGATATTTGTATCATGAAGCCTTTTTTTCAGTATATTAATTTAATATCAAGCATCTTCCTAAACTATCTTATTGTATATAGTGATTTTTCAGCCAAGTTTCTTGGGTATTCGAGGTATATAGTCAAATCATCTGCAAACAGTACAGCTCTGCATCCTCCTTTACAACTTTTATACCTGTCTCTTATATAATTTTATATCTTTCTCATACAATTCAATAATATAACATAGTATAATATTATAATCTTGTATAATCACTTTCTCTTATACAATTGTTCTTGCCTAATATACCAGGTCATTGTTGAATAGTAGTATTATGGTAGTATCCTTGTCTTGGATCTGACTTTAGGAAATATCCCCAGCATTTTCCCATTAAGTTAGATGTTGGCTTTGGGCTGAGATACATGTATTTTATTAAGTTAATGAAGTATCTTGATTCCTTTTGTATTGAGTGCTTTTTTAAAAAATAGCTATTTAATTTTGTCAAATGCCTTTTGAGTGTCTTATGGAGATGATCATGATTTTCTAATAATATGATGAATAATACTAACCTACTTCCTAATATAGAACCATTCTTGCATGTCTGGCATAAATCCCTTAAAAACGAACATGATTCTGTAATTAATAGTTGGATTCTATTTGCTAATATTTTATTTTTTTGCAGTAATATTTTTAAGTGAGCTTGTTCTGTAGATTCTTTGTACAATATTTGCCTATATCCATTATTTCATAAAGGGTGAGCAAAACAGTATTATAATTCTATCATTTATTAATCATTAATTCTATTCATTATTAGATGGAATACATCTATAAGGAGAAATTTTCCTTCATCAACCACTTGGTTACACAGAGGTCTAGCTTATACTGAAAAGGCAGGTTAAATGCCCCCATTTACCATTTTTTAGAATAATGAGTTTGTTTCCAGTATTCTCCAAAGATAACCAATGAGTTTTTGTGGATTTCCTTCAGTATTTCTATGAATTAATGAAGTTTTAATGTGTCTGATATGTTTTAACCATTGCCATTATTATTCTTATTGCTACTCAAATTGTCCCATTTTTGGCAAGTGGAAGTCTCTTCAGCTTGGCTTCAGAGTCTTTGATCGTTTCCCTGCTATCTTGTGTGCCAACGTTTCCAGATGCACCTTGTACAACTTCCCTCTTAGGCCAGAGCATCCAGATCTTCACACTCCCCCTTGCTCAGCCATTGGATCCGGTCCTATAAAAAAAGACATGACCTTGGGCAAGGCAGTTCAGCTCAGGCTGACCCTGTAGAACTGGCATTTGGAGGCTGTGTGTTGACTGCACTCACCTCAGCTGGGTCTTCAGTCCTTCCTGAAAGGAGACTGGGGTAGAGCATCCTTCTGTTCACTATACATGTAAATGTTTAGTCATGTGAGTAAAGTCACCAGGAAGAGTGTATAATGTTTAGCCAACAGTTATTATGTGTTATAGCAACACTGGGGTAAACAGAAGAGAAGCCTACAGAGGGAATGGTAAAAATGACAAACGAAGTAGAAAGAAAAACCAGGAAAACACAGTGTTACTGAAATCTATTTATTTTTTCCCCACAATTGTGTCTCCTTTGCACTTAGAATAATGCCTGGCCTATAGAAAGAATTGAATAACTGTTAAATAAATGAATGGTCCACTGTGTCAAATCCTATAAAAGGCAAGCTAAGTCACAGAAAAGTATTCATTTGCTTTGTCAAAACAAAGGTGATGGTAATCATTATGATGGTAGGGCAGAAGCTACTGTGGGTTGAGGAGTGCATGGTGCTCAGGCAGTGAAGAGAGCCCATGCAATGGTCTGCTCTGGAAGTAGCTCGACTAAAGATGAGAAAGTTAAGGATGATTAGAAAGGGGGGGGGGAGGGAAGGATATTTTCTTAGTTTAGGGTTTTTGTTGGTTTTATTTGTTTTGCTCTATTTCTTAAGTTGGAAGACACCTAAGGATATTTATAGGTTGAAGGGGAAGAGCAAATGGGGTGGCGGGATGTTACATACTGGAAAGAGGGGGTATTATTTCTGAAGCAAGACTCCTGAGGAGGCAAAGCAGTTAAGGTCCGTAGTGCACAGGTAGAGAGATTAACCTGAGCCGAAGGAAGGCCAAGGTTTCTTCTGAGACGGGAGGAAAAAGAGGGAAGCATGGTGAATAGTCAATAAGAAGTTCTTCAGTAAAGCATAAGAGTAATAAATTCAGAGCTTGGTGTCATAGGTAATATTAATAGTCTTTTATATACACTAATACTGGTTGGTATTTCTGTGCCTTTTTTCTAATGTTTGCAAGGAGCTTGTGTTTATAAAATTTTATTACATAGTTACATATTGAGACAGAATTAAAACAAAGTTTCTTTCTCTAAAAGCATCATAGCAGATCAGAGAGAGGCTGAACCAGGAAACGGAAGACCCAGGTTCTAGACTCAGCAGGACCATATAAACCTCTGGGTCCATAGAAATAATTAGCCTTTATGAAATGTATGCACTATAAGATATTTAAGAGATATAATCAAGAACACATGTTGATTAAATATGAAGTGTGAAGGGAGAGGAAAGAATCAAGAATGACTTCCAGTTTCTATCTTTGAATAACTGGATGGATGGTAGAAATACTGGAGAGAAACTAATAATACCAGATTATGAGGATCAAATGAGATATATTTAATCTATATGTAAGTTAAACAAATTCTACAAAAGACAATATATATTTAAACTATATGTAAATTAAACAAATTCTACAGAACATATTAATGTTAAGAAACTGATACATAATGTTCACTGAAAATATGAAATGTGTAGAATAAATTATAATTAGCTAAAATGGGGAGGCAAACTATAGTACAGTCTAATAGCATGTGAGGTAAAAGGAACAAAAATAAAATAATCTTACTGTTAACTTAAAAGAGATGGCAGGAATAGGTATAGAGAATTTCTAACAATTTAAAATTTCCTATATTCTTATTTATCCTGAGGTGCCATTGGTCTTGTTATTTAACTACCTATTTATTATTTCTTCTGAAACAACTGCATCATAGTAAGAATAGATAAATATAACCCTGGAGTACTGGCGATCACTGAAATGTTGGTTGCTTTAAACAAAAAGAAGTATAAAATCAAGTCAGTTTCTAGATTGCTGTTCTCCTGGGCAGTGGTTCATTTTTCAGGGCTGTTAAAGGGTCTTGTCACTCCAAGCTTCTGTGACACACTGGACTAACTGTTTGCAGCCCAAGGCATTGCATGTCCCACTTTTAAAGGCATCAAGACAAGCATCTTCTGAATTATCTGATCACTCTAATTCTATATTAATGGCACAATAATGGTGTTTTAAGTTCCTTTGTTTCATGTTAGAAATTCTCACTTACCTGCTGGGGTTTAATCATGTACTCACTCCACCCACAAATGATTCAAATTATTTCAGACCATCTGTCTTAGTGAGTTTCAGAGACATTTTTAAGCTATTCATATTTTGGATAACTTTATAGAGCATAAAAAGTATCTTGATCTTTGGTCCAAACCTCTCAGAAGTCCAGATATATAGTCTTTCCAAATTTCCCCTGCCTTTGGTGACCTGGCCATCTTCAAAATCCTAGAGAACTCACCTGAATGATTCCTTTATCACAGCTTCTACTGCCTGGTATTGTTTACAGTTTTATATTGTTTACCCTGTCTTTCTGACTAGGTTGAAAACTCTAAGGACAGAAACAACTAATACCTTATTTATACATTCCTTATGCATAGCATAATACTCTGTATATTTTTACAAATATGATCAAATATTTACTGATAATATAATAAGGTAGGATAGCATTGGGATTAAGAGAAGAGCCTCTGGAAGTAAACTGCCTGGTGTGACATGCCATCTCTTCTCTATAAGAGCTCCATGACTTTGGATAAGTTTTCTAACATTTCTGCTCCTTGGTTTCCTCATCTATTAAACAGGATTCTATTGTATCCATTCATAGAATTATTAGAGGAAGAAACAGGTTAATATATGTCAAACATTTAGATCAAATTCTTGCCATATACAAAGTACCATATAAATGTTTGCTTGACAGTGATAATAATCCCTATTCAACTCTATTTAATTTTAGAGCTTAATTTATTCAATAATGTGACACAACTATATGTAATATACATTAAGCAGTGTTTCCTTCAGGAAAAAAAATAATCAGGAGCATCATTCCCACTTTAATTTGTCTAGAGTTAGCAACAACTTCCCCCAAGACATCTATGAACAGACTAACATTAAGCTAGATCAGCGGGATAGTCTGATTAGCTGCTTGGTGACATGTTGTCTGATAAAGTAATGGTGTACATTCACTAAATGAACACCATTTTAAACAAAGGAACCTAGCCAATTTAGAGGCTCAATATACCACTAATGTGCAGACCAAAGCAATGCCAAAACACTGTGATGACAAACATTGTAAAGTCTTTCAAGTTCACCTTCAGTAGCACCATTACTTGCTACTTCTGGGATATGGCAAATCAACGTGATTATTCTAGGAAAGAGAAGAAAAGAGGGGGGAAGGAAAGGGAAAGAAGATATAGAAGGGCAAAGAATGGTAAAAAGATGCACACACACAAAACTATAAGCCATTACATTCATCTAACCTTTATATACATCTTAGTATTTTCCTTTAAGTGTTTTGGGGTTTGGGTTGTTTTTTTTTTTTAAGGTTTTTTGATGTGGACCATTTTCTTAAAGTCTTTATTGAATTTGTTACAATATTGCTTCTGTTTTATGTTTTGTTTTTTCGGCCGCGAGGCGTGTGGGATCTTAGCTCCCCGACCGGGGATCAAACCCGTACTCCCTGCACTGGAAGGCAAAGTCTTAACCACTGGAAGTCCCTTTGTTTGTTTTTACTTGGGTACACATCTATGAACCATTACACAGAGACTATTACAAAGAGGATTTAAATATTTCATTATGCTATTTGTTTTTAAATCATTCCTTATTTTAAAAAATGAAGCTATTTAGGAGAAGTGTTTTGTGCCTCAAAAAAGTACACACATAGATAGATGGATATATAGATAGAAATATCTCCAGCTATCCTTTTCATAGGGCATAAATAAAATTGTTCTTTGATTGCTGGTTAAGGTCACTTTAGAAACTGAAGCTCTTTTAACCTCTGTGTGTTCCAGTGAAGAGACAGTGATTGTTAAGTGTTTGGGACAATATTGCAGCAAAGAGAGAAACGGCAGAAGAATTTTGACAAACTGAAGGGATTGGTCACAAGCAGACAGGAAGAGGGAACACATGTTTCTAAGAAAGCATGTTCTGAGCTTTCTAGAGGGGGCTGCCACCGTAGAGAACACAGCAAGAGCTGGCTCCCCAGAACACTCGCGTGGTCTTTATCAGCTAACCAGCTCCCAAGAAGCATGTCCACCTCCTAACTCCTCTAATGGGGAGTAATGTCAATTGTTAGTCTTCCTGAACACAGGCCAGTGTATTTTACAAACAGAGGAAGTTTAGTTAAGGGACACTAGGAAAGCAAAAGACAAAACTCACTGTGAGTGTAAAATATATAAAACATAGAACTTCCATGCTATGAAATTTATGATGAGTCACATGGTAATGCAGGTATGCACACAAGAAGCTGAAAGGAAATTCACCAAACGTTAAGAGGTTATCCCCATATAAAGGCGGGATTAAGATGATTTTGGTTTTATTCCTTATATGTGTATTATGTTGTAGAAAAAAACATATAGTAAAAAAAATCGGAATAATAATTATTTTAATGATAACCTAGAGAAGAAAGATTAAGATGTAATTAACCATAAAGTCAGGGTTATTTCCCTATACTTAGATCTCAGTGAAAATCTTTGCCTCAGAATCCTTAAAATTCAAAGTTCTTACCAAGAAAAGAAAGAGGACAAACCCAAATCCACTAAAAACAATATACCTTTATTATAGAAAAGGCTCTCTTCAGTGCTTTTGTTTTATTTATGTTAACAATTCTAGTCAGGCTCTAACTAGACCAACAACTCAATTGCTAAAGCCCTTGGTTTCTTAGTATGACCCACTAGCCCAGATTAACAATTATGAAAAATTCCTATCTATTGCCACTGGTTTTAAATAAATGAGTTGGATATTTTGAGAGGAAAGGAGAAAGAAAAAGTCTAATTTTCAGGGTAGATGAAAAAGATACCTAACAAAAGATAGCTTTCCCATAAAATACTATGCACTTACTGGAGGTGATAGAAAGTAAGGCTTTGGGGTAATGGCCCCCAAAATAAGAAAATAATATTTTAAATTAAAATTAAAACTTAAAGATCCCTAAGGCAACTTCTAACATGAAAAATCATTAGGTTAACAGCTTCATAAAGTTATCATTAATAAAATAGATTCCAGTCTTTCTTAATAGTTTACACTTTTAAAAATAGAATCCTGTAGACTGTATCTATAGATAGATATAGAATCCTGTATCTATCCTGTAGATAATTTCCAACTACATTAAGTCTCTTAGAGTTATCAGTGTTTCGGGGCTTGTCTTTTTTATGTTGTCTTGTTGTTGCTGCCGTTTTTTAATTAGTTTTCTGGTCCAGTTTATATCAAATTTAAGTTAAATTAGTTCTTCAATGGTTCTCAAAATGACCCTTCTTCAAGGAAGAATGAGAGTAAGACTTAATCGCATTCTCCTTGTATTGCTGTGATAAGATTTACATTTAGACCAGGTATATATTAAGTCTAAGTTTATTTAAAGTTGAATGTAGGGACTTCCCTGGTGGTCCAGTGGTTAAGACTCCACGCTCCCAATGAAGGGTGCTCAGGTTCGATCCCTAGTCAGGGAACTAGATCCCACATACTGCAACGAAGACCCACATGCTACAAGTAAAGATCCCACATGCCTCAACGAAGATCCCGCGTGCCGCAACAAAGACCCAGTGCAGCCAAATAAATAAATTAATTTTTTTATATAAATAAATAAATTTGAATGTAGACAAGTTTAGCAGGCCATGAATCAACCTTGGGTGCCTTCATTTTGAATGTTCCTTTATACCCTTCATTTTGCCTGTGAAATAGCATAGTAAGAAAAAAGCCCAGGGCTCATACTAACAAAGGGAAGACGGTTACCTTAGAAGATCAAATATGGAAGTCTTAGACCGGGGCGTGGGGGGTGTGTGTGTGTGTGTGTGTGTGTGTGTGTGTGTGTGTGTGTGTGTGTGTGTGTGTGTGTGTGTGTGTGTGTGTGTGTGTGTGTGTGTGTGTGTGTGTGTGTGTGTGTGTGTGTGTGTGTGTGTGTGTGTGTGTGTGTGTGTGTGTGTGTGTGTGTGTGTGTGTGTGTGTACGCGCACACCCAGGTTAGGTCCCCAAAGGCAATAAAGGAAACGGTAAGAGGATCAAGAGAGTCTAGCAGTAGGAGAGAAGAGTCTGTCCAGTGTCTGCCCCACCTTTACTCTCAGAGATCAGAATTTCCTCCTTTCTTTGAGGGATTTTTAGAATATAAATTACAGCCTAGATTAAATTATTGTTCTGCTAATCCTCACAAGGATCACACTTTGAAACCAGGGAAAACTGAATGATTATGAAGTTGCTATGAAACGCTGACTAGGAAAGTCTGTCCTGAGGTCTCTGAAGCATTTGCCTTGTGAATTTACCCCAACATTGCTTTCATGTGTCCTTAGTCCTCTTTGCATTTATGCTGTGAGTCCAATTCCCACTTCGCTTAGAGATGACCAAACCTGAGGGTCTCATGATAGAGACAAGTTGTATATACACATTCCCCATACCCTGAGGAAGGACCCTTCAGTCCCAGCCACGCCTGAAGAGGGGTATCCAGCTGGAAAGTGGACACATCACCAAGTACTACACTACATCATCTGACCTGGTTTCCCTCCTTGTTTCAAATTTCAGGCACCTCTGTCTGGGTCCCAGTCTCTTTTAACTCACACTAGCACTTCAGCTAGTTGTGTCTTTACAACTCTATCTTCAGTTGTATCTTTATAGCACTTTTAAAATGCAGAGTTTTCAAGGACTTTTTTTTTCCTAGAGTAGTGCGTATATTGGAATAACTATATAGCTTTACCCGGTAATAAATAACTCTTTGGAGAAAAATAAATGCTTAAGATGAATATTCTGCAAAACTCCAGAATTATTGTGAAATAACATTTTTATCTACCATTTTTAGAGCCCATTTGATTTATCCCAGCTTGGCATATTAGAGTAGATATGGGAATACAAACAGCCTGATAGTTAAAATTTTGTCTGCATGTGAATCTCCTCTGGCTTCCTTCTCTGCCAGGAAAATTTTTCCTGTTGTCAGTCAACTGATCCTAATATCTTCTTGGAACAGAGAAAACATTTTCAAGTGCAAAGCAAAATTCCTCCCCCAGCCCTGGAGAGAAAACTTTGTTTTTCCTTGAGCTGTTGATGTCTTTAAGAGAAATGACGTTAGTTGGTTCAGTCAGATGATAGAGGATACAGTTAACTCCATGTAAAGGAAAAATGTTTGAATACCAGTACCACTGATTTCAAGGAAGGTTTATTTGGGTAACATTGTTTAAGAAGATAATCTGAGTCATAAATTGCACAGGGGCTAAATCCCTCTTAAGCAACAGCAGAAGACTAATTTTGTTGTAGTTTTGAATTTTGTATCTTTACCTGGAAAAAGTCCCATATTAATATGCATTTTGAAATATTTTATCAGCTTAGAAAGGAACTCAGTCCTCCTGGTGTGGACTGCATTGCTTTAATTAACTGATCATTTGCAATTCGTTTTAGAGTTCTGGTCAGAATTACTCTGAATCTAAAGAAGAAAATGAAGACACAGCTTTATCTTAAACACCAGTAAAGGGTCTTATTTTAAGGTAGACAAAGCAAGTCTTCTTTAAGACAGCCTTATGGTAATTGATCCAGAGTCTTTGAGCTTTTTCAACTATTATCCAAGCACACATTATTTTAACTGTTGGCTAAACATAAATTTATAGAAAACAGTCACCAGGGAGAATACGTAAAAACCAGAACATAGTAGTGATAGTCACAGAAAAGAGACTTAAACCAAAAAATTAAAAAACTATGTTGGAGTGTCTAAAAAGTTCTTCAATGATCTTGTATTTTAGAAAAATGAAGTATGTGTTAGGGATAATTCATGGACTGGATAGGAAAGTAGTGAGGAGTTGGGTGGAGGTGGAGAAAGAAACTCAATGACAGGAATATTGGGTAGAAAGAAGTTCTTTTGAGCTTTTAAAGTTTTTGTTATCAATTTGAGCTAAAAGGAATAAAATATTTTGGATCAATTTAAATAAAGCAAGTGAAAGGTACCCAAAATGAGAATACAGAATTACTTTTTTTCAGAAGTAATCAAGGTTAATGTCTTATTTGCAAGGGGTTTGGGCAATAATAGCTATTTAGGCAGGGTCTGTCTGAGAGGAACAGAACCAATAGGAGATGGATCTATCTATCTGTCTGTCTGTCTATCTATCTGTCTATCTACCTACCTACCTACCTATCTATAGAGAGACAGAGAGACAGAGATTTTAAGGAATTGACTTATACAATTTAGGGGCCTAGAAAGTCTAAAATCCATAGGGCAGACCAGCAGGCTAGAAACTCAAAGAAGAGTTGATGTTGCAGCCTTGAGCCCAAAATCTGCAATGCAGGCCAGCAGGTGGGAAACTTGGGCAGTGTTTCTATGCTGCAGTCTTGAGGAAGAATTGCTTTTTCCTCAAGAATCCTCCATCTTTGCTCTTAAGACCTTCAACTAGTTAGATGAGGCCCACCCAGATTATGGAGGATAATCTGCTTTATTCAAAGTCTACTGATTGTAAATGTTAATCACATCTAAAAACTATTTTCATAACAACCAAATAACTGGGCACCACAGCCTAACCAGGTTTACACATCACAACAGCTTTAGAGATGACCCTTAATTTTGTACATTTCAGTTTCTCATAGTGTCTAGGAAGAATAAGATGATGTATTAAGTATTAAGTGGAAATGTTAAATAGCATATGTATTTCTGAGATTTTGGAGTTTGATGTGCATATGTTGTGTTTGTGTGTTAAAGTTTGTGCCATATGCTCAAAATTATTAGTGTGTATTTCTAATTTATACTTTCAAAACAAGTATATGCTACCACAGAATTTCTCCTGCAATTTTCCAAAGGAATATAATCTATCCATCTCAAACATACAGTTGAATATATCTCCAATAATAACATTTAGTAAAACCTCACTGCAGATTGTGAATCATATGGCTAATATCTTTGAGGGGGAAAGTGTCTAAACGTAAAAGAAAGAAATGGTCCATTAGGATACATGACTTCAGTAAATCTAGACATTGATCTTTTGTCCTTTAACATTAGCAAGATAAAAACGAGATATATGAGAAAGTTCATTCAAGCCATTTGCATCACTTTTCAAAAGTGCTTATAAACTTAAATGCTTTGTTTTGTTTATTTTTTTGTTTTTACTTATGTTTATGTTTGCAGAGTTAGTTGAGTGATTGGTTGGTTGGTTTTTGGATTCATCTTAAGTACTTTATCAGGCTTAGAAAAATAGAACCTATGAATGTAAATAGGAATTTAGAGAATTATTTTGAAGAAAATGATCATAGATTTTAAGTTGGTTTTATTGAAAATACCATATCTTAATAAGTATAAACAATTTCACTAGCTTCTATAAAATAATGAGTTTTTATCTCTCCAATATCTGCCTTTTTGCTGAAATTAGATAAATAGTATATAAAAGAAAACCATCAAGAGTACCATAATACATATATTTAAGTAAGCCAGAGTATCTAATTTGCAATTTATGTAATGGAAATAAGTAGTTTAATAAAAATGGCACCAAAAGATGAGAGTAATGGGCTTAAATCATTCAAGTGATTAATAAAACTAATCATATTAGCAATTTAAATATCTATTTAAACTTTTGTATATATATTCAAATCTCTTTTATAGATATTCAGATTTATATCCATTCCTTTTGTAGTCAAAGCCAACAAATAAAAGTCTTTCTTTGCTAGGTTTGTAAAATACATTCAAAGAAATTTTTAGTGCTAACCTTAAGGATTATTTTATTCCCTTCACATTTTGACAGCCTTTCTCTCTCCCTCCCTTTTTTTTTTTAGAAATCTGTTTTCTATAGCTGCTACAAAAAATTACCTCAAACTCAGTGGCCTAAAACAACACAAATTTATTATCTTATGGTTCTGTAGGTAAGAAATCTGAATTAGGTCTCACTAGGCTAAAATCAAGGTGTTGACAGGCCTCCAGTCCTTCAGGCTGCTCTAGGGGAGAATCTGTTTCCTTTCCTTTTTCAGCTTTTATAGGCTAGCCACATTCCTTGGCTCAAGGCCCCATTCCTCCATCTCTCTTGAACAGCATCAGCCAATACCTTCTCACATGGCCATCTATCTGGGTCTCTCTCTAGTGCCTCCTTCTTGCACTTACAAAGATGCATGTGATTAGATTGTTCCCACCTGGAGAATCAGGATAATCTCCCCCATCTCAGTGTCAACTGATGAGCAACCTTAATTCCATGTGTAACCATAATTCTTGCTTATCACATAACCTAACATATCAACAAGTTCCAGGCTTTAGGACACGGACATCTTGCGGGGGCCATTATTCTGCCCTGTAAATTAATAATTCTTGAAGCTAGGTGATGGGCACACAGAATACTAATTTATCAACTTTTATAAGTTTTAACTTTTCCAAAATACAAAGGTAAAACAAATAAATTTAGGATCCTATATCACCCAAGGAATTGTGTCCAGAAGAGAATTCTAAATTCAGTCACAACCTCATCAGTATTCAGCCTCTTAGGAAATTTCCATATTTATTTCCAGTGAGCTCTCTGAAAAAAGATAAAATAGTGCAACAATTTTAAAACTTAGAAGTATAAAAACATAGGCACACATTTTGCCTCTAGCAAACAGCTCTTCCTCAGATTTCATGCTAAAACAACAACAACAAATTTTTTTAAATAATTTTTTAAAAATACTCATTAAAGATTCTTAGAACTTTCAGGTTTGGAGAGCTCTTTCATACCATCTGGTCCAAGAAATATCTGACACATGACTTTCATGTCAAATGATCATCCACACTTTTATTGAACATCTCCAGAGGTAGAGGTGGGTCACAACCTCCAAAGTAGTCTACTGGACAACTATGATTACTAAGATTTTGTCCCACCCATATGACTTTGGAGAAAAAGGTATACTACTGCTTCTATTTAACATTCTACAAATATTTGAAAGTAGCTCATAAGTCACCCTGAGGCTAAATACCTTTAGTTCCTCTAGACATTAGTGGCAACCTGAAATTGGTAAAGAATGAAGACTATGTCCCTGTGGAACTTTATACTGGAGGAAAATTTGTCAATTTAAATGAAAGTCCTCCAACAACTCATTTATCTGATAAATTGAATCACAATACATTGGGAAAATCTAGAGAATATTTTACTCATAGCTATACTCCAAAAGCCACTCCCACAGACTTTCTGGGATTTTTAACCTTCCATAGAAAGGATATTTCACCTGGGTGGTTAAGTAACCATTTTTGTCCTCGGTTAGTCCTGGACATAGCTGTCCTGCACACCTGTGAGCCATGAGCACAGATGATGGAACCACGGAGGCCAGAGGAGCTCAAAGTCTGGTATGACTGATCTGAAGGGCTTTCAACCTTCACTGAAGATCTTTCATTAATAAGGACCAGTTGAATTTCTGCTTCTGTAACTTGAGAGAGAAGTGGATCTCTTTTCACCAATTAGCAGATTTGAAAACCAATTTTACCTGAAAAATAAAATTTAACAGAAAATGCACATTCTACTTTTCACTTTTCTAGTACCTAACTTGACAAGATTTGCTGAGAAGCTTACAATGACAAAAACCAAACAAGAGGCCATGGCGTTGTAAAATTTAAATCTTTTAAAGCTTATTTAACACAATTGTATTACCTCAGGAAAACCTTAGTTCTAATAAAACCTGTAACAGGACCAGAGCCATGCCATTAGATTTCATTAGACAATATGGATAAATTCTAGACAGAGTTATAGGTATGAAATGAGTGGGGAAAATATTTATAGAGGCTCAACTGATAGGCAGGAGGCTCAGTTCTCACCACCTTACAAGACAGTTAACTGCCTCAACTTTTGTCAATCAGGGCCTCATCCTGTACAGCCAACTGAAAATATAAACCAATAAAAGCCCTGGTTAAGACATTTTGCCCTGAAAGCTATTCAATGACTTTTCAGAACTGAGATCTTTCCTCTTCAATAGCTTGTTTTACATGTCTATTGACTCTGGGCATAGTGTTGATAGCTCCTGGTGCGACTCTACCGTTCATTCTATTTTCAGAAAGGATCCCCTCTGTTCCCCCAAATCATACACTTATTAGACTGCTGGACTGTTCACCCAAATCATACACAACCCACATGCCTGACCAATTACTGGCCGTAGTTACGCAGGCCTTTAAACTTAGCTATTGTGCTACAAACAGCCACCACACTGTCCTGCCATTCACCACTTCATGCGATATCTACCAGAAGCACTTTCAGATTACGTGCAGCTTTTATCAACTTTTGCCTCTGTGGACAGGAATTAGTTATGGGTCAAGAAATAGGAGCTCAACATATACCACTCTCCTCACCCTATCCCTATATGTACACAGAAATAGATTACTGACACAAGAGTTAGTGTTACTCAGGATGGTCTTTTAACACAGCACTTTATTTTTTCATAGTTTGTGTTACCCTCTTCTTTTGAACTTCTTTCTAAACAATCTTAGAAGCATGTCTGGATATACTCAATTAAAACTACCTTATAACAGAAACTATTTGGCTAATGCAATTTAAGTCTTGCAAACTCAGAACAGCCTGAACAGGCAACTGCCCCTGATAGCTAATCACTGCCAAAAGGAAAGGTTACATGTCAACCATTCTAAAACCAAAGTTAGTGTATTTGTTAGGTGGTGTTTAAAAATAACAAGCCAACCAGTAAGTTAACTTATTTATTTGGATTGGTATAAATGTCACAAATAAGTCATCTTGGCAAATATTCAGGCAGTAGAATTATTAAAGGCAGGCATTACATGAGGACTTTATTAAGATTGTGTTTTGGTGAAGGTGGCATCTGGTTATATCTCCTTTAAAAAAAGAAAAAAAAACTTTTCAAACGAAAATCATACCCACTATGCTATAAGAAATAGGACATTATGGCCTCTATGACCCATCTGTCCATCTGATTAAATGACTCCCAAAATCATTCTTTTGAAATATCCTGGCCTTTCCAGTGGGTACAATTTCGGCTCACTCAGGGGGTAGCTTGGCTTTCTCTCCTAAATTGTTTTTTTAACGTCCACAAAGAGATGTAAAATAGCTCTAGTGTCTGCCAAGGTTCACCGATGTCTGCTCAGCTAGCCTTATTCCTATCCTCTCCCTCATCTTTTCTCTTCTTTCACTCTCATTTTTACTCACTCAGTGTATGATTTCTGTGGGCTGCTTAAAATCCTCTATGTATATATATTTAATAAATGAGTAGATGCAAAGACAGAGGAATAGATGGACAAATGTGTTCTGCTTAAGAATGAACCTGAGTCCTTTTCTGTAATACAGCTTAGTGTTTATTACACACACGCCAGGAGATCTTTCGAATCCCACCTCTTGACATTTTCCACCACATCCTTCACACACCAACACACTGAAGCGGTTGCAACTCCGAAAACATACACCAGTTCTTCTTTGGGGCAAATATCTTAACCATCTGGGATCTGATATCCTCATCAGAAAAATAGAATAATACTTACCCTTTAGGGTGGTTGTAAAGATTAAAAGCGTTACTTTATGAAAAGCTTATAACATGGTGCCTGGCACATAGTAAGTGCATCACACATGTTAGTTGTTTTTCTGACTGTTGTGATAGCAATGATCATATTTTTCCCCAAATCCATGGTTTTATACGTACTTTTCTTCTCCCTAAAATACTGCCTTGTCCACCTGGCAAATTCATATTTATTTTTCTGTGAGGCCCTCCTAACCCCTATGGGACAAGTTAAGGTCTTCCTTCTCTGTACTTTAAAACATTTTTATAGACATTTATTTTTGTATTTAATACATTATACTCTAATGATGTCTGATGTCTTCTTTTCCCCACGAGATTGTTAAAGGTGGGGGACATGTCTCCTTAAGGATATCCCTGACACTTAGCACAGAACAAATCATCAATACGTGGGAAGAATGGAAGGTAGGAAAGAGAGGAAGGGGAATGGAAGGTTAAGAAGGGAGTGAAGAAAGGAAAAAGAGGAAGGAAGGTGCAAGCGAACAAATGAAGCCAGTCTTCTGACAGCTATCCTGTCCTCCATCATTCCTGGATGATCTCCAACAGGGATGCGTGCATCTCATTTTCAGATTCTTTCAGTGTGCTGATTGACAGTCCCCAAGTTTATCGCTCAGAGCATAAATAACTCCAGTTCTGCAAGATATTAATTCATTTTCAGTGACTAATTTGCCTCCTATTTGATGATAATGCCAACTATTGACTAAGGCAAAATCCCTCAGCTTGTCAACCAAAAAAAAAATCGCTTATTCAGAAAATGGCTCATATAGGAAAGAAGCAGCTGCTTTCGAAATGGACACAAATGAGCCAAAATTTGTCCCTTTAGAAAAAAAGTCTTATCCCAGTGATTAATTTAGCTCCAATGGTGAGGTTTTGGTGAAGACAAGTGGAACATGAAGGATAAGGGAGCACAAAGTAAGCATATCGATTTTCGTCATCATTTGCTTTCTCTCTGATCATTTTCCCTGTCTAGATTTTCTAAGTTATAGATGCAGGGTTCTTATTTGATCTAGCCTGTTATATCGGAGAAAGAAAATTCAGTCAGAAAAATAAAATTAATTGTAAACTGGAAACATTTTCTCATAAAGAACAACAGTTTTTCTCCCTTGATGTGACGAAGATCCTCTTTACCAACATCCGTTTAGGACACACTGTTCACTGGCAATAGAACTCATGAAAGTGAGTAAAATTTTCCCATTTTATGAAACAATATTTCAAGCTCTGAAAATGCTACAAATATATAAGTTTTATCCGATAGCCTGTTGGACGATCCCAACAGTAATAAAGGTTGCCAGTTTTTTTCTATGGTGAAAAGATGTGTGGTAACTAGAACATAAATGAGGTTGCTTTTCTCACACAAACACACACACGTTCTCTTGCCACCAATGGAGGGAATGACCAAATGTAGATCACAAAGTCAGCTCTCTTCTTTCAAGCCAGGTTCTTCTCCGAGCCAATTTGTTTGTGGGACCCAAGCACAGCCCTTTGGAGCAGGCTCAGTCCTTCTCCCAGGAGCTCGTTGTACTTTCTGCTTTCTGTCCTCTGCATCCTCTTCTCAAAACTACCAACCAAGGAGCCTTCTAAGGTGAATCCTACTCTATTCTTACTCTTTCCATCTTCAAATAAACACTTGTATTTTCTATCTGTATTTTGTTTGATCTCTTTTCCTAACTCTCTTTGGCGCTTTTATAATTATTCTTGTCTTTTGACTCTCTCTTATATCCCTCCCCAAATCCTACTGCAGGCATGTGATTTCTACCCCTTCCAGCCCATCCTACACACCAATGCCATAGTATGTTTCCTAAGTCACAATTCAGACAGAGTTCAAATTTCTTAGCTCTTACTGTAAGCCTTTTGCAGTCTGGCCACAGTAGCCTATTTTTCAGCTACATCACCAACCATTTGGGCTTTTGATGATCACCCTCCTCATCCAGAACCTGCTCCCTCTACAGTCTTCTCTGCATCAGTAATTGATATGAACAGCCAGCCAGTTACTCAAGTGAAGAAAATCCAGGAAGTTTCTTTGAGTCCTGCCTTGCACCGCCACATCTAATACATCCCCAGGCTCCTTGACGCTACTTCCAGAGCATATGCCCACTCTGTCCATTTCTGTCCATTTGTGCTACTGCCTATCCAAATACCGTCATCAACTAAGCCCTGAACTACTACAGTAGTGCCTATTTGATCTCTCTTGCCTCTCCACAATCCAGTTCCCACACAACACCAGAAGAGAGCTTTGTGGAAACATAAATCAAATCACATCATGGCCCCTACTTCTGCCCCTATGTCATCTGGCTCATGTGAACCTCTTTGACCCCAGCCTTTACCACTTTATCTTCTCCTACTGTGCACCAGCCAAACTGGCCTTCCTTATAATCTTCTAACCCACATTTTCACCTGAAAGCCTTATTAGCACTAGCTGTTCCTTCTGCCTGTGATGTTTTTCTCCCTAAACTTTGCATGGCCGCTTATCTTTGTCATTCAGCTCTCAGCCGAAATGTCACTATATTCTTTACCCAATATATATATTCTTTACCCAATACAAAGTAGTTGCTAGGTCACTGTCATCATACCCTGCATGGAATTTATCTGATATTTCTTTTTGTTTTTTTGTTTGTATACTTATCTTCACTTGTTCACTGCTGAATTCTCTCATATCTAGAACAGTGCTTGGCTCTCAGTATGTGTGGAATGAATGAATGAACCTTCCTTTCCCATCTCTATGCCCTGTCCACAACACTGCACAATATTCCTGATGGAGAATAATAGGACCGACAACCAGAAGTGGATGGAGTTGCTATGGAGGCAGTAAGGCTGAGGAAGAGGAAGAGGAAACACCTGACTAGAGGGGAGCATCTTTTTTGAATGATAGTTATGAGATATGATCAACTAGGATCTTCAACATCAGCTTCAGGAAGTTTGGATCAAACATGATGTTATAGAGGATCCTTCGTAAATGTGGGGAAACAAAAACTGAATTCCATGAGGTCAGTGATGTTTGTATTGGTCAATACTATAAACCCGATACCTCAAACAGTACTTAACACACATTGGGTGCTCAATAAATAGTTGAAGGCGTAAGTAGGTGAACAAACATGATATAATCTTTAGATTCTTTTTTTTTTTTTTTTTTTGCGGTACGCGGGCCTCTCACTGCTGTAGCCTCTCCTGTTGCGGAGCACAGGCTCCGGACACGCAGGCTCAGCGGCCATGGCTCACGGGCCCAGCCGCTCCGCGGCATGTGGGATCTTCCCAGATCGGGGCACGAACCCGTGTCCCCTGCCTTGGCAGGCGGGCTCTCAACCACTGTGCCACCAGGGAAGCCCCTTTAGGATTCTTATTTAGAAATGGTTTATAAGACACAAAAGAGCTAAGAAGACTGTAGAATAAAATTTCTCAAAATCTGGGCAATGGATTCTATTTAAGTGATTTATTAAAATCCAGCTTCCTGTGCCTTTCCTAAGACTTGCTGAGTGTCATCTAAGCCTGGGATCAAGAATCTGAATGTTATGAGTTTCCTGTGTATTTTTTAATATGCATGCACACTAAAGTTTGAGAATGACTGCCCTGGGAGAGGTAAGATGATGAAAGGCCTAAAGTAGGGTCTATATTTGAGGAAATTAGTGAAAGACAAGCTGCCAGAATTTTGTGAAGTAGGGGAAAGAGTCAAAATAACTGTTTGCAACCTGGCAGACAGAGAATTACACTGTCATTGGTAAAATATAGGAGACTTGTGCATCAATTTAAAAACATATAAGGTAATAGATTTTCACCTTTTGGAAGACAATATAAAGGCATATATGTAAAGGTGGAATGTGAGACTAAATTAAGAACATTATGGGTTCCCAAAACGATGGGAGGAATTGCACTATAATAAGAAGCAAAGGTATTGCCACTGCATTCCATAGTGTGAGAGTGCTAAAGACAAGCAAGTCTCATTTCTTACTGTCAAAACCTTTATTAAAGTCATGTAACTCCTGTTTATTTCATAGTGAAAGCATTGCATATGTCTCAGTAAATAGTTCTTTGTGTACTAGATCCTTGAAATTGGCTTCCTCCCAGCCATAACACTGGGGAACTGCTAGATTAGAGGAAAGATCTGAGTGCAAATGTCTCTGGTAAATAGTAACATTTTAGAAAGTTGTTCTGCTTTCCATAGTTCAGATTTTATTCATAATTCGTAGGCTTCAGAATCTAGAATCCATACTTAGTATCAGATTTTTTTGATGTAAAGATGGGCTGAGGCCAGTGAATGTGACTCATGAGATAAATCTTAAAATTTGGAACACTTTTGTTATGTTAGCCTCTGTACTTTTTTTTTTTAAATAAATTATTTTATTTTATTTTTGGCTGCATTGGGTCTTCGTTGCTGCATGCAGGCTTTCTCTAGTTGCAGCAAGTGGGGGGCTACTCTTCGTTGCGGTGCGCGGGCTTCTCATTGCAGTGGCTTCTCTTGTTGCAGAGCACAGGCTCTAGGTGTACGGGCTTCAGTAGTCATGGCACATGGGCTCAGTAACTGTAGCTTGCAGTCTCTAGAGCGCAGGCTCAGTAGTTGTGGTGCGTGGGCTTAGTTGCTCCGCAGCATGTGGGAGCTTCCTGGACCAGGGATCGAACCCGTGTCGCCTGCATTGGCAGGTAGCTTCTTAACCGTTGCGCCACCAGGGAAGTCCCAGCCTCTGTACTTTTGTGTTAAGAGTAACCTGACATTTAAAATACCCAGTGAGTTGAATACCCAAAAGTAAGTTAGTCCTTCCCACCACGATGGACAGATGTTTAATATATACTTGCAGAATGATCATCATAAAACCACAACTTCCTCTTGTCAGGATCTAGTCAATCACTATCATATGAAAGAAGTAAAAGAAGGAAGGTCAGCTGATAGAAGCAGTACTATACTGCTTCTATACTCAGGAGACTGCTTGCTTCACTGCAACCATTGTAGAGACTCTGATTTTTTGAGTGTCGCAAAAGTAGAGGCAATATATTAAGTGATTCTATGTGAATTGTTCTGCAGATAAGACCTTTCTGGTTTTTTTCTCTAACTTGAATAAGAAGTAATGCTGACTCCAATTTTTTAAACAACAGCAGAGGAAAAATATGAAACTACTGCTTGAAAATTTATGCCACAAAATTTGAGTCACACATTAGTGAGGTGTGGGATACTATAATCACTTCATTGTTTCTGTTAAGGGAGCTATGAGTGTGTCTCGGCAAAAAAAAAATGCCAAAAGCTAAGTAAGGCAGCATACCTGAGAGTAACAATTCCCGACCCGCCCTAGAAATGTCTGGTGAAGAGAACATATTTAAACATAAAAGAGGACCAGAATTTCCTTCATGGGGAGTTCTATCCTTCATAGATGACCATTCCTAGGGCAACTTTCATACAGGAATTCTAGATCAAGAAACTAACCTGAAAAAAAAAAAAAAAAAAAAAAAGAAACTGACCTGATGAGGGAAATAGTTTAAACTCTTTAAAGTGTGCTAAAAATTACTACTGATCAATACCAATTCAAATATTGAAAGAAGGATCTTGGGGTTATTTATGCATTCTGTCAATAAATATTTCTGTACAACTTTATCTCTGCATGATATAATTATGTTTCAATATCAACTATCCGAGTCTTACTCAGCTTGATGATTCCTTGAAGATCCTTAGATCTAAACTACTAATTGTCTCAGACCTAAACAACTAATTAGCATACAGTCCATGGCCTCTTTTGCTTGGTGCCCTCAGTACCCAAGCTACCTAGAGGATGTCCAATGCAGAAGCAGAGGAGGAGGAAAGCTACCTAGAGGCTGTCCAATGCAGAAGCAGAGGAGGAAAGAAGTGATCCTTATCCAGAGGCTTAGAGCATTGGACATAAAGTCAAATGTTTCAAAAGACAAAGAGCTTTTCTGTGTCCTTGGCTTGTTGTGAAATGGCTCACTTTAAAAATATGAAGGGGTCTTCCCTGGTGGCGCAGTGGTTGGGAGTCCGCCTGCCGATGCAGGGGACACGGGTTCGTGCCCCGGTCTGGGAAGATCCCACATGCCGCGGAGCGGCTGGGCCCGTGAGCCATGGCCGCTGAGCCTGCGCGTCCGGAGCCTGTGCTCCGCAGCCGGAGAGGCCCGAGTACCGCAAAAAAAAAAAAAAAAAAAAAAAATGAAGGGACTTCCCTAGTGGCATAGTAGTTAAGAATCTGCCTGCCAATGCAGGGGACACGGGTTCGAGCCCTGGTCTAGGGAGATCCCACATGCCGTGGAGCAACTAAGCCCATGCACCACAACTACTGAGCCTGTGCTCTAGAGCCCATGAGCCACAACTACTGAGCCCGTGTGCCACAACTACTGAAGCCTGTGTGCCTAGAGCCCATGCTCCACAACAAGAGAAGCTATCACAATGAGAAGCCCGCGCACCACAACGAAGAGTAGCCCCTGCTCACAGCAACTAGAGAAAGCCTGTGCACAGCAACAAAGATCCAATGCAGCCAAAAATAAATAAATAAAATTTATTTAAAAAAAAAACAATATGAAGATCCTCTCCCTTCATCTTAATACTGTAATACTTCTATTATTTTTATCACTTTCTCCCACATGGATAAAGATCAGTCATACACTAGAAGGAAGAAGTGTTTTTTTCCTGAAGAGAGAGATGTTTTCCATGTGTCAAGGACAACTGAGCTCAGAAGGCATAAATTAGATTTATTTAGAGGCTGAATTTATATAAGACTAAATTGTGATATTTTACTTCCCTCAAGTTTGGCCTTAAAACCATGCCACTTTGTTCTGAAGGTATATTTTTATTTTTGTAGATATTAGATTTATAGGCCTTTTGTGAATGACAGATGACACTGTTACATTTAGGTATATTTTAATCATTTAGCAATGTGCTAATAACCAACTGCATTTAGTGAATGAATATTTTTTAAAAACTCCGAAACGCAACTCTTTAAATCTACTGTTGATATTTACATTTTTTCATCAGAGTGATTGTGCTGTAATTACCTAGAAATAAATAGCCCCAAACTAATTTTGCCCATGTCTAGTCCTCCTTTCAACAATAGCTAATCAAATGTTTAGAAAGCAAAAATTAAAAGAAAATTTCATTCGTGATGCTCAACAACTACAAAATACTTTTTAAGTTTTTTTGTCAGAAGATTATAATGTTTTTTTGTAGGGCATTAAAAAGGCATAGAACCAGATACATAAATATAAGAGAAATAAATCACTTTCAATAATTTAGTCTAAAAACAATTAACTCTAGGTCATTTCTCAAAGTCAGTCTTCTAGGTCAGGAAAATGGAAAGTAATTTAGAGAAGCATAATACCTTTTACTAAATATTTCAAATCCAGGACGTCCATCTATATTATAAGTAGATAGAGAAAGAATTATTTAACAGCAGTTCAGACACTTCCCAGCTATGAACAACCAACTTGCAAACATCAACTTGTGAGTAAAGGGATGTACACTTTCCTCTCCTCACTGCAACAAAGCTAAATTGGTGCTGGTTATGGGAACTTCCTAGTTTACATCTCTTCTCTATCCCTTCCATTCTGCATCGCCAAGAAGATTGTGCACAAGGCACACACAGCAAGTTAGCAGGCTTCTCCGAGATGGAGTGGGACTCAGAACCCTTCCATTTATTGAGACTCCCGGTATGTTAAAATTTCTAAATGTGTTAAAATGAGGTTACAACATTTGTAGCCAAATTTGTATTTTAAATGTTCAATTCTGAAAATGAGTCTCAATGACAGTGTGGATAACCTCATTAGGAGACAACATCAAGAGTCTGAATTTGAGGCCCTCAGGAGGATGAGAACAGACCAAACGGCTCTCCAAACTCTCTCTATAATTAGCCCTGCTATTTACTCCCAGGTTTCATTCTCTTGCAGTTTTCTATCAGGGTTCCCTGCCACCAGTATTTCATACCTCCAATCTATCCTCCATAATGCTGCCAGAGTGATCTTTCTAAAATGCCCATTTGAGGACTTCCCTGGTGCCACAGTGGTTAACAATCCGCCTCCCAATTCAGGGGACATGGGTTCGAGCCCTGGTCCGGGAAGATCCCACATGCCGCGGAGCAACTAAGCCTGTGCACCACAACTGCTGAGACTGTGCTCTATGGCCCACGAGCCACAACTACTGAGCGCACGTGCTGCAACTACTGAAGCCCACACGCCTAGAGCCCATGCTCCACAACAAGAGAAGCCACCGCAATGAGAAGCCCGTGCACCACAACGAAGAGTAGCCCCTGCTCGCCACAACTAGAGAAAGACTGCATGCAGCAACGAAGACCCAGCACAGCTAAAAAATAATAAAAAATAAATTAAAAAAAATTTTTTAATTAAAAAAATAAACAAAATGCCCATTTGATAATGTCATTCCCCTGTTTAAATCCCTCCTCAGATTTCCAGTCATCTGTAGGATAAGGCAGGCTGCTTCACATGGGGACCACAGTCCCACCTGGCTCACCCCTCCATTTCTGTCTCCTGGCACATTCCTTCTCTCCTCTCAGCCTCTGTACTCAGTGCACTTTCATTTGCTCCCAGTGTTCCCAGAACCTGGACTGTTCTGGCTCCCTCCTTCTGCCTGTAAAATACCTGCTCCTCCTTCAGGATTCACCACAAGTCTTTGAGGAACCCTTCGGGAGGCTCTGGCCACCTTCTTTTTTTTTTTTTTTTTTTCTGGCTCCACATAGCCTAGTTACTTTTTCACAGTCTTTATCACAACTGTTGCACTTAGTTGCTTATGAGTTTGACTCACCTTACTACGCTTGAAGTTTCTTGAGGGCAGGGACTGTGTTTCATGCATTTTTTTAATCCTCAGTACCTGAGCACAGAGGGTACTCCATTAATTCGTATTACCATATTCTCATCTCTGTTATTGCTGTTCCGTTTACTTGATTTTTCTTCACGTTTGTTTCTTTTCCTCTTTTCACCATTCTATTTTTGAATTTTAAAAGGCACTTTCATCTTAGCTCGTAAGAGTTAAAATAGTGTTATTCAAAGACTTTTATCATGGATAAGCAGAATTATGTTTTGAAGGGGAATTCTACATAATTTTTAAAAAGCCATCAGCTTCTAAATTCCTCGAGAATACAAGCGTCTCCATGACAGTTTCCATACATCTCTTCTTCTCATACTTAAATCTGCTTCTCTTCAAGCACTGAGGGACAAGAACATTTTAAGGTTTTATTCAATTTTATTATTTCTATCTTGGTTTTATTGCTGCAGTATTTTTCTTCTGTTACTTGTTCATTTCAAATGTATAATGTTTCTGCTACATTGTAGATGAAGTGACTTTCATGAGCTGGCCTGCCAACCCCTGTACCATCCATAATAGCTTTTTCTGTGGAGAAATATATTTTAAGTTGCAAACAATATGCCTCAAAATTCTTTTGGAATTCAGCACATTTGTAGGGTGTGGATTCTCCACTAAGATTCTCCAGTGAGATCAGAAAACTTGATACATATTAATTTGTTATACATTCAGCAAGTATTTATTGATTAACAACATTTATCAGGATGAACTTCAGGCTCTGAGGATAGGGAGTGAGATGAATGAGGTCTCTGCTTTCAAGGGGTTTGCAATCTACACATATATTTTCCTAAAAGTCAGCCTGCCTCTCCAGTATTTATTGCCCCTCATGCAAACACATAAATTCTATTTATGATCATAATGACAGAAAATAACTATTATGAATATTATAACAACTTTCATCCTTCTGAGAAACACTTCATAGATATAAGAAATATTTTGTCATGTTTGTTTCCTTAAATAACTCATTTGAGATATAATCATCCAAGAATGGGTTTTTTGTTTTATTTTCGTATGTTTGTTTTCTGGCTGCGCTGCGCAGCATGTGGGATCTTAGTTCCCCCGACCAGGGATTGAACCGTGTCCTCTTTAGTGGAAGCACAGAGTCTTAACCACTTGGACCTCCAGGGAAGTCCCAAATGTTCTCCTTTTTAATGAGCTTCCCTCCATCTCAAAGAGATTTGTGGTATTTTGTTATTTCATAATATCTATATCGATCCTTGAGTGGAAGGGTTCCTCAAACTGTATAATTTTTTCTAGCCCTCTTTTTCTTTGGTCTAGACGGATGGATCCATCCACTATTTAAGGCTCTCATGTATTGTCTTCTACCAAGAGAAAAAAGATAATGGGTCTGGAGATGTAAGGTCTTTAACAATGTACAATCCTAAGCATTTAGTTTGTGAATTAGTGGTCTTACATGGTTATCCTTTAATCAACCAGAATTATTCTTGGCAACTAATGGATGTATCTGTAAAATGAAATTTGTTCATTAATGATAGAAAGGTTCCTAAGGATCTTTTAACACGAGATAAATAAAGCAGCACATCAACAGAAGATAGGTACATTTCATAATAATCACTCTGAAAGAGCTATTTCAAGTAATAATTACCTACTCAGGAATGATGGGGAATTTCTAATGGCTGTAACTATAAGAATCACTTACCATGTGGCAAGAAAAACCTGGTATTTCTCCAAGCTTAAAATGGAAACATTCTTTAATGGGAAAATAATGTCTTAATTCACTCTCTTAAATTTTTTTTTTTTTTGCGGTACGCGGGCCTCTCACTGTTGTGGCCTCTCCCGTTGCGGAGCACAGGCTCCGGACGCGCAGGCTCAGCGGCCATGGTTCATGAGCCCAGCTGATCTGCAGCATGTGGGATCTTCCTGGACCAGGGCACGAACCCGTGTCCCCTGCATTGGCAGGCGGACTCTCAACCACTGCACCACCAGGGAAGCCCTCTTAAAATTTTTAAAGTAAATTAATAAAATGAAGATGATTTCATTTCTATAGTTGTACTCATTATTTTCCTAAGGATAATATATTTTTTTAATTTATCCTCCCAAGAATTAAAAGCTGGCAAGACAGAATATTCCTTTTCTGTTTCCATGGAAGGCTTTCTTCTATAAGACATAGCTTACCTTTCCTGATAAAGTATTTAACCTTTTCAACTCTTGGTGGTCTTTTTCCCTAAATCTCCAGTTTAAATCAGTTTATATTTTGTGGCTTGTCTAATTGTGGAGACCTCCTTCTCTGAAAAGGTCATACTACCCAGAAAAAAACCAAAGAATACAGTTTTTTTGGTGCCAGTCTGAGAGGAACAAAGAGGTCAGCTCCCACTACTTAGAGTTGAGTAAAGATTAGGAAGTTGGCACCATCTTTCTTGCCGGTCTATTCATTTGTTGCCTATTCGTTCAGCTAGTATTTACCGAATATCTACTCTAGACAGGCACTGCTAGCGCAGGGAGCTGCAGTGAAGCCAGGGAATGTCAACACACAACAAAAATTACTGTACAATACAGGACAAAACACCAGACGTTTATGTGTGGCACTCCAGCTTAGGGAAAGAGCACTAAACCTTCACAACTCTGTTACAATTATAATTAAATACTTTTTGTCCACTTAGTATATTCTACTCTTCCTAAGATTTCATGGCTTATCTTACCAGGGAACTTCTTAATTATAAGAACCTGTCAAAAGATAGAACTGATTTCGGAAACTCCTTGGAAAGCTTCTAAAAATAACCCCTCATATGGTTTTTACAGCATCTACAGACCAACTTTCCACTGTTACCCTATCATTATTTTTATTGAAAAAATGCACAGATCCTCAGAAATCATAGAGTGAATGTTAATGATTTTTACTGTTCTCAGATAACCTGTTATAAGAAATCCACTGAATTTCAAGCATGTACATATGCTTAAGGCATCTACTGAATGAATCTAGCAACACCCCCTAGAATATTATACAACTAACTCAACCAGACTTGTTTGAAACCAGGTTTCTCAGTATGGGTACCATGAAACCTGAAAGATATTAATCATAGGAAGAGTTAATCTACCTCATGGGTCAATCCGAAACCTGACCTCAGAGTCTTGCCCTTTGTGTTGTACTTCCTCCTTTTGTACTACATCTAGCGCTTGCATTTCTGGTCAAGAAGACCTTCTAACCTGCTCTTAGTGATGTGGCTCCCCCTTGTCTGTCCTGCAATAGACTGAGCTTTGGTATTTTTCAGCTCGAATTATCTTTATATGTTGATTTTGACATGTCAAAGACCTATAATGTGTATTTTTCTAATTTAAAAATTATATAATGTTTACTACACAGGAGACATTGTTCTTAGGACTTTGCAAATATGAACCTATTTTAGTAATGATTTCTAGTTTTTTTGATGCAAGGACTGGAATCACACTTTTTTTTTTTTAAACATCTTTATTGGGGTATAATTGCTTTACAATGGTGTGTTAGTTTCTGCTTTATAACAAAGTGAATCAGTTATACATATACATATGTTCCCATATCTCTTCCCTCTTGGGTCTCCCTCCCTCCCACCCTCCCTATCCCACCCCACTAGGCGGTCACAAAGCACCAAGCTGATCTCCCTGTGTTATGCGGCTGCTTCCCACTAGCTATCTACCTTACGTTTGGTAGTGTATATATGTCCATGCCTCTCTCTCACTTTGTCAGAGCTCACCCTTCCCCCTCCCCATATCCTCAAGTACGTTCTCTAGTAGGTCTGTGTCTTTATTCCTGTCTTACCCCCAGGTTCTTCATGACATTATTTTTTCTTAAATTCCATATGTATGTGTTAGCATACGGTATTTGTCTTTCTCTTTCTGACTCACTTCACTCTGTATGACAGACTCTAGGTCTATCCACCTCATTACAAATAGCTCAATTTCGTTTCTTTTTATGGCTGAGCAATATTCCATTGTATATATGTGCCACATCTTCTTTATCCATTCATCCGATGATGGGCACTTAGGTTGTTTCCATCGCTGGGCTACTGTAAATAGAGCTGCAATGAACATTTTGGTACATGACTCTTTTTTTTTTTTTTTGTGATCCCCAAATTTATTTAACTGTTTCTTAAAAAACATTTGCACTGCATTATTTTAAGAAGTTAACAATAAAAACAGGTGAATTTCCATGAAAAACATTAATAGATAATGCTTTAGTTAGAAATTTATTTATTCAAAACAGCCCGTTCCTCAACCACGTCAGACCAACCAGCGTTACTACCTCTGGCTACACATACATTTTCTTTTCTTTTTTTTTTTTTTTAACATCTTTATTGGGGTATAATTGCTTTACAATGGTGTGTTAGTTTCTGCTTTATAACAAAGTGAATCAGTCATACATAAACATATGTTCCCATATGTCTTCCCTCTTGTGTTTCCCTCCCTCCCTCCCACCCTCCCTATCCTACCCCTCCAGGCTGTCACAAAGCACCGAGCCAATATCCCTGTGCCATGCGGCTGCTTCCCACTAGCTATCTACCTTACTACGTTTGTTAGTGTGTATATGCCCATGACTCTCTCTCGCCCTGTCACAGCTCACCCTTCCCCCTCCCCATAACCTCAAGTCCGTTCTCTAGGAGGTCTGCGTCTTTATTCCTGCCTTACCCCTAGGTTCTTCATGACATTTTTTTTTCTTAAATTCCATATATATGTGTTAGCATACGGTATTTGTCTTTTTCTTTCTGACTTACTTCACTCTGTATGACAGACTCTAGGTCTATCCACCTCATTACAAATAGCTCAATTTCGTTTCTTTTTATGGCTGAGTAATATTCCATTGTATATATGTGCCACATCTTCTTTATCCATTCATCCGATGATGGGCACTTAGGTTGTTTCCATCTCCGGGCTATTGTAAATAGAGCTGCAATGAACATTTTGGTACATGACTCTTTTTGAATTATGGTTTTCTCAGGGTATATGCCCAGTAGTGGGATTGCTGGGTCATATGGTAGTTCTATTTGTAGTTTTTTAAGGAACCTCCATACTGTTCTCCATAGTGGCTGAACCAATTCACATTCCCACCAGCAGTGCAAGAGTGTTCCCTTTTCTCCACACCCTCTCCAGCATTTATTGTTTCTAGATTTTTTTGATGATGGCCATTCTGACTGGTGTGAGATGATATCTCATTGTAGTTTTGATTTGCATTTTTCTAATGATTAACGATGTTAAGCATTCTTTCATGTGTTTGTTGGCAGTCTGTATACCTTCTTTGGAGTAATGTCTATTTAGATCTTCTGCCCATTTTTGGATTGGGTTTTCTGTTTGTTATTGAGATACATGAGCTGCTTGTAAATTTTGGAAATTAATCCTTTGTCAGTTGCTTCATTTGCAAATATTTTCTCCCATTCTGAGGGTTGTCTTTTGGTCTTGTTTATGGTTTCCTTTGCTGTGCAAAAGCTTTGAAGTTTCTGTGGTCCCATTTGTTTATTTTTGTTTTTATTTCCATTTTTATTCCATTATTTTATTTTATTCCATTATTTTATTTCCAGTTTTCTAGGAGGTGGGTCAAAAAGGATCTTGCTGTGATTTATGTCATAGAGTGTTCTGCCTATGACATAAACTATCAAAATGATAGTTTATGTCATTTTGATAGTTTCTGGCCTTACAGTTAGGTCTTTAATCCATTTTGAGCTAATTTTTGTGTATGGTGTTAGGGAGTGATCTAATCTCATACTTTTACATGTACCTGTCCAGTTTTCCCAGCACCACTTATTGAAGAGGCTGTCCTTTCTCCACTGTACATTCCTGCCTCCTTTATCAAAGATAAGGTGACCATATGTGCGTGGGTTTATCTCTGGGCTTTCTATCCTGTTCCATTGATCTCTATTTCTGTTTTTGTGCCAGTACCATACTGTCTTGATTACTGTAGCTTTGTAGTATAGTCTGAAGTCAGGGAGCCTGATTCCTCCAGCTCCGTTTTTCGTTCTCAAGATTGCTTTGGCTATTCGGGGTCTTTTGTGTTTCCATACAAATTGTGAAGTTTTTTGTTCTACTTTTGTGAAAAATGCCAGTGGTAGTTTGAGAGGGATTGCATTGAATCTGTAGATTGCTTTGGGTAGTAGAGTCATTTTCACAGTGTTGATTCTTCCAATCCAAGAACATGGTATATCTCTCCATCTATTTGTATCATCTTCAATTTCTTTCATCAGTGTCTTATAATTTTCTGCATACAGGTCTTTTGTCTCCTGAGGTAGGTTTATTCCTAGATATTTTATTCTTTTTGTTGCAATGGTAAATGGGAGTGTTTTCTTGATTACACTTTCAGATTTTTCATCATTAGTGTTTAGGAATGCCATAGATTTCTGTGCATTAATTTTGTATCCTGCTACTTTACCGAATTCATTGATTAGCTCTAGTAGTTTTCTGGTAGCATCTTTAGGATTCTCTATGTATAGTATCATGTCATCTGCAAACAGTGACAACTTTACTGCTTCTTTTCCGATTTGGATTCCTTTTATTTCCTTTTCTCCTCTGATTGCTGTGGCTCAAACTTCCACAACTACGTTGAATAAGAGTGGTGACAGTGGGCAACCTTGTCTTGTTCCTGATCTTCGTGGAAATGCTTTCAATTTTTCACCATTGAGGATGATGTTGGCTGTGGGCTTGTCATATATGGCCTTTATTATGTTGAGGCAAGTTCCCTCTATGCCTACTTTCTGCAGGGTTTTTATCATAAATGGGTGTTGAATTTTGTCAAAAGCTTTTTCTGCATCTTTTGAGATTATCACATGGTTTTTATCCTTCAATTTGTTAATATGGTGTATCACATTGATTGATTTGCGTATATTGAAGAATCCTTGCATCCCTGGGATAAACCCCACTTGATCATGGTGTATGATCCTTTTAATGTGCTGTTGGATTCTGTCTGCTAGTATTTTGTTGAGGATTTTTGCAACTATATTCATCAGTGATATTGGCCTGTACTTTTCCTTCTTTGTGACATCCTTGTCTGGTTTTGGTATCGAGGTGATGGTGGCCTCATAGAATGAATTTGGGAGTGTTCCTCCCTCTGCTGTGTTTTGGAAGAGTTTGAGAAAGACAGGTGTTAGCTCTTCCCTAAATGTTTGATAAAATTCGCCTGAGAAGCCATCTGGTTCTGGGCTTTTGTTTGTTGGAAGATTTTAAATCACAGTTTCAATTTCAGTGCTTGTGATTGGTCTGTTCATATTTTCTATTTCTTCCTGATTCAGTCTTGGCAGGTTGTGCATTTCTAAGAATTTGTCCATTTCTTCCAGGTTGTCCATTTTATTGGCATAGAGTTGATTGTAGTAATCTCTCATGATCTTTTGTATTTCTGCAGTGTCAGTTGTTACCTCTCCTTTTTCATTTCTAATTCTATTGATTTGAGTCTTCTCCCTTTTTTTCTTGATGAGTCTGGCTAATGGTTTATCTATTTTGTTTATCTTCTCAAAGAACCAGCTTTTAGTTTTATTCATCTTTGCTATCGTTTCCTTCATTTCTTTTTCATTTATTTCTGATCTGATTTTTATGATTTCTTTCCTTCTGCTAACTTTGGGGTTTTTTTTGTTCTTCTTTCTCTAATTGCACTAGGTGCAAGGTTAGGTTGTTTATTCGAGATGTTTCCTGTTTCTTAAGGTGGGCTTGTATTGCTATAAACTTCTCTCTTAGAACTGCTTTTGCTGCATCCCATAGGTTTTGGGGCGTCGTGTCTCCATTGTCATTTGTTTCTAGATATTTTTTATTTCCTCTTTGATTTCTTCAGGTATCATTTCGTTATTAAGTAGTGTATTGTTTAGCCTCCATATGTTTGTATTTTTTACAGATCTTTTCCTGTAATTGATATCTAGTCTCATAGCGTTGTGGTCGGAAAGGATACTTGATACAATTTCAATTTTCTTAAATTTACCAAGGCTTGATTTGTGACTGAAGATATAATCTATGCTGGAGAATGTTCCATGAGCACTTGAGAAAAATGTGTATTCTGTTGTTTTTGGATGGAGTGTCCTATCAATATCAATTAAGTCCATCTTGTTTAATGTATCATTTAAAGCTTGTGTTTCCTTATTTATTTTCATTTTGGATGATCTGTCCATTGGTGAAAGTGGGGTGTTAAAGTCCCCTACTATGAATGTGTGACTGTGGATTTCCCCTTTTATGGCTGTTAGTATTTGCCTTACATATTGAGGTGCTCCTATGTTGGGTGCATATATATTTACAATTGTTATGTCTTCTTCTTGGATCGATCCCTTGATCATTATGTAGTGTCCATTGTCTCTTCTAATAGTCTTTATTTTAAAGTCTATTTTGTCTCATATGAGAATTGCTACTCCAACTTTCTTTTGGTTTCCATTTGCATGGAATATCTTTTTCCATCCCCTTACTTTCAGTCTGTGTGTGTCTCTAGGTCTGAAGTGGGTCTCTTGTAGACAGCATATATATGAGTCTTGTTTTTGTATCCATTCAGCCAATCTGTGTCTTTTGGTGGGAGCATTTAGTCCATTTACATTTAAGGTAATTATCGATATGTATCTTCCTATTCCCATTTTCTAAATTGTTTTGGGTTCGTTATTGTAGGTCTTTTCCTTCTCTTGTGTTTCTTGCCTAGAGAAGTTCCTTTAGCATTTGTTGTAAAGCTGGTTTGGTGGTGCTGAACTCTCTCAGCTTTTGCTTGTCTGTAAAGGTTTTAATTTCTCCATCAAATCTGAATGAGATCCTTGCTGGGTAGAGTAATCTAGATTGCAGGTTTTCCTCCTTCATCACTTTAAACATGTCCTGCCACTCCCTTCTGGCTTGAAGAATTTCTGCTGAAAGATCAGCTGTTAACCTTATGGGGATTCCCTTGGGTGTTATTTGTTGTTTTTCCCTTGCTGCTTTTAATATGCTTTCTTTGTATTTAAATTTTGACAGTTTGATTAATATGTGTCTTGGCGTATTTCTCGTTGGATTTATCCTGTATGGGACTCTCTGTGCTTCCTGGACTTGATTAACTATTTCCTTTCCCATATTAGGGAAGTTTTCAACTATAATCTCTTCAAATATTTTCTCAGTCCCTTTCTTTTTCTCTTCTTCTTCTGGAACCCCTATAATTCGAATGTTGGTGTGTTTAATGTTGTCCCAGAGGTCTCTGAGACTGTCCTCAGTTCTTTTCATTCTTTTTTCTTTATTCTGCTCTGCAGCAGTTATTTCACTATTTTATCTTCCAGGTCACTTATCCGTTCTTCTGCCTCAGTTATTCTGTTATTGATCCCTTCTAGAGTATTTTTCATTTCATTTATTGTGTTGTTCATCATTGCCTGTTTCATCTTTAGTTCTTCTAAGTCCTTGTTAAATGTTTCTTGCATTTTGTCTATTCTATTTCCAAGATTTTGGATCATCTTTACCATCATTATTCTGAATTCTTTTTCAGGTAGACTGCCTATTTCCTCTTCATTTGTTAGGTCTTGTGGGTTTTTATCTTGCTCCTTCATCTGCTGTTTTTCTGTCTTCTCATTTTGCTTATCTTAGTGTGTTTGGGGTCTCCTTTTTGCAGGCTGCAGGTTCATAGTTCCTGTTGTTTTTGGTGTCTGGCTCCAGTGGCTAAGTTTGGTTCAGTGGGTTGTGTAGGCTTCCTGGTGGAGGGGACTAGTGCCTGTGTTCTGGTGGATGAGGCTGGATCTTGTCTCTCTGGTGGGCAGGTCCACGTCTGGTGGTGTGTTTTGGGGTGTCTGTGGACTTATTATGATTTTAGGCAGCCTCTCTGCTAATGGATGGGGTTGTGTTCCTGTCTTGCTAGTTGTTTGGCATAGGATGTCCAGCACTGTAGCTTGCTGGTCGTTGAGTGAAGCTGGGTGCTGGCATTGAGATGGAGATCTCTGGGAGATTTTCGCTGTTTGATATTATGTGGAGCTGGGAGGTCTCTTGTTGACCAGTGTCCTGAAGTTGGCTCTCCCACCTCAGAGGCACAGCACTGACTCCTGGCTGCAGCACCAAGAGCCTTTCATCCACACGGCTTAGGATAAAAGGGAGAAAAAGTAGAGAGAAAGAATTAGTAGAAGTAGGAAGAAAGAAAGAAAGATAGGAAGGAAGGAAGGAAGAAAGAAAGAAAGAAAGAAGAAAAGAATGAAAGTAGGAAAGAAAGAAAGGAGGGAGGGAGGGAGGGATGGTGGGAGGAAGGAAGGAACGAGGGAGGGAAGGAAGGAAAAAAGAAAGAAAGAAAGAAGATAAAGTAAAATAAAATATAATAGTTATTAAATTTAAAATATTTATTAAGAAAAAATTTTTTTAAAACAAACGGACGGATAGAATCTTAGGACAAATGGTGGAAGCAAAGCTGTACAGACAAAATCTCACACAGAAGCATACACATACACACTCACAAAAAGAGGAAAAAGGGAAAAAAATCATAAATTGTGCTCTCAAAGTTCACCACCTCAATTTGGGATGATTCGTTGTCTATTCATGTATTCCACAGATGCAGGTACATCAAGTTGATTGTGGAGCTTTAATCCGCTGCTTCTGAGGCTGCTGGGAGAGACTTCCCTTTCTCTTCTTTGTTCTCACAGCTCCCAGGGGCTCGGCTTTGGATTTGGCCCCGCCTCTGCGTGTAGGTCGCCGGAGGGCGTCTGTTTCTTGCTCAGACAGGACGGGGTTAAAGGAGCAGCTGACTCGGGGGCTCTGGCTCACTCAGGCCGGGGGGAGGGAGGGGCACGGAGTGGGGCGAGTCTGCGGCGGCAGAGGCCGGCGTGACGTTGCACCAGCCTGAGGCTCACCGTGCGTTCTCCCGGGGAAGTTGTCCCTGGATCCCGGGACCCTGGCAGTGGCGGGCTGCACAGGCTCCCCGGAAGGGGGGTGTGGATAGTGACCTGTGTTCGCACACAGGCTTCTTGCTGGCGGCAGCAGCAGCCTTAGCATCTCATGCCTGTCACTGGGGTCCGCGCTTTTAGCTGCGGCTCACGCCCGTCTCTGGAGGTCCTTTAAGCAGCGCTCTTAATCCCCTCTCCTCGCGCACCAGGAAACAAAGAAGGAAGAAAAAGTCTCTTGCCTCTTCAGCAGGTCCAGACTTTTCCCCGGACTCCCTCCCGGCTAGCCGTGGTGCTCTAACCCCTTCTGGCTGTGTTCACACCGCCAACCCCAGTCCTCTCCCGGCGCTCTGACCAAAGCCCGAGCCTCAACTCCCAGCCCAGCCCACCCCGGCGGGTGAGCAGACAAGCCTCTCGGGCTGGTGAGTGCCGGTCGGCACGGATCCTCTGTGCGGGAATCTCTCGGCTTTGCCCTCCGCACCCCTGTTGCTGCGCTCTCCTCCGCAGCTGCGAAGCTCTCCCCCCTCCGCCACCCGCAGTCTCCGGCGAAGGGGCTTCCTAGTGTGTGGAAACCTTTCCTCCTTCACAGCTCCCTCCCACTGGTGCAGGTCCCATCCCTATTCTTTTGTCTCTGTTTATTCTTTTTTTCTTTTGCTCTACCCAGGTACGTGGGGAGTTTCTTGCCTTTTGGGAGGTCTGAGGTCTTCTGCCAGCGTTCAGTAGGTGTTCTGTAGGAGTTGTTCCACGTGTAGATGTATTTCTGGTGTATCTGTGGGGAGGAAGGTGATCTCCGCATCTTAGTCTTCCGCCATCTTCCCCTCATCCCACAGATACTTTTAAGATGCATCACTTAACCAGTGAATGGACCTACCTGGTTGTCCAGTATTCATCTCACCATCTAGCACCTCATTACTGTTCAGCTTTGTTTTTTACTTATTTTGAACAGTAACTGTCATGAAGATTTATGAAGAAAATTACTCAAAAAGAAGACTAACTGCTAAGGCTGTTGACAGAAATAAAAAGGAAGCAAAGTAATTTGGGGAAATAATGTTTGTGGATCAGATGTGTAATATGAAAGAATTCACAAAACCTTCTACAAAGAACAAAAGAAAATTATTTTAGGGAGAAACCAATTCATCTCGCAACCAATGCAATAGTTGCACACCATGGGGAAGAAAGGTCAATGAAAGTTGAATTTGTTTCCTCGGTGTTAGGAGGCTATGTACCAGAAAGAACTATCAATGCAAAAATAACTAGGGAGAAAGCCAGAAGTCAGAATAAAGTCAGAACAAACATTCCCATAATATATAAAATTGGGGATTCACAAAGGTCCCCAAATATCTTTGTAAATGTCAGGGGTCTACCGCACTGTGTAAGATGCTTGAATATGACATAATTTTTGTTATTCAATGTGAATTTTTAAATTTTTATTTTATATTGGAGTATAGTTGATTAACAATGTTCTGTTAGTTTAAGGTGTACAGCAAAGTGATTCAGTTATACATATAAATGTATTCTTTTTCAAATTCTTTTCCCATTTAGGTTATTACAGAATATTAAGCAGAGTTCCCTGTGCTAAACAGTGGGTCTTTGTTGGTTGTCTATTTTAAATATAGTAGTGTGTATATGCCAACCCCAAACTCCCAATTTATCCCTCCCCCACACCTTTCCCCTTTGGCAACTATAAGTTTGTTTTCCAAGTCTGTGAGTCTGCTTCTGATTGTAAATAAGTTCATTTGTATCATTATTTTTATATTCTGCATATTAGTGATATCGTATGATATCTTTCTCTGTCTTACTTCACTTAGTATGATAATCTCCAGGTCCATCCATGTTGCTGCAAATGGCATTATTTCATTCTTGTTAATGGCTGAGTAATATTCCATTGTATATATGTACCACATCTTCTTTATCCATTCATCTGTTGATGGACATTTAGGTTGCTTCCATGTCTTGGCTATTGGAAACAGTGCTGCAATGAACATTGGGGTGCATGTATCCTTCGAACTATGGTTTTCTCCAGATATATGCCCAGGAGTGGGATTGCTGGATCATGTGGTGGCTCTATTTTTAGTTTTTTAAGGAACCTGAATACTGTTTTCCAGTGGCTGTACCAATTTACATTCCCACCAACAGTGTAGGAGTGTTCCCTTTTCTCCACATCCTCTCCAGCATTTATTGTTTATAGACTTTTTGATGATGGCCATTCTGACTGGTGTGAGGTGATATCTCATTGTAGTTTTGATTTGCATTTCCCTAATAATTAGCAATGCTGAGTGTCTTTTCATGTGCCTCTTGGAAGATCTAAATAGACATTTCATACAGAAGATCTGTATGTCTTCTTTGGAGAAATGTCTATTTAGATCTTCT